>NW_024097207.1:590000-685583 GCF_016545835.1 Crotalus tigris | reverse complement strand
GTGTACTAATGACAGACCTGCCTGAAGCAAGAGGATCTTGCAGAAGTAACTCTCAGCACTACTTGCCTAGACAACTACAATGTGCTCTGCATGGCCTTTAAAGATCAATACAAGAGAATATTTGTAGCTCAGGGTTGAATTGTGGAATCCTTGGTGCTCTCTGTGCTTGGTTGCTTTCTTGCAAATGTTTCACTATCCAACTAGGGATAATTTGCAGACATTTCACTATCCAATTAGGAGTACTTGAGAAACTGAGCATCTAGGCCAAGCTAAATCCAACACTAAACACTAAAGAATTCCTGGAAGTGTGGAACTCACACGTATCAGCCATCAACAGACACATAGAGATAAATGACATCTACATACCACTCAAAGAAACAATTACTAATTAAAATGGAAACAAAAAGACCAAAATATCTGTAATATCTGTTGTAATCAACATCCAGATAAACTGAGATTAACATCAGGATTAATACCAGACCAACAATCAACCATTAAACAATACCTTAATCAAGGAACTACCAGTGCAGACAATCAAACATTAAACAGCCTAATCAAGGAACTACCAAGAAGAAAATTAGACTTTCACCAATACTGACAGGGCAAGCCACTTGTACATAAACAGAGAGTAAACTTTATTTTCTTCTAGCACTGCTGATGTTATCTATTTGGGTAATGAAATGTCGGGCAGAAAACAACCAAGCTCCGAGAACACCAAGGACTTCATTTTGAGTATCAACAGGAAACTGAAGTTCATGCAAATTACAATGGCCCACGTGCTAACTGACATGAAACGCCATTAACATATTTCACCTATGAGGCCTGTATTGGTTACCAATAGGTTTTAGGGTACAAATTAAAATACTGTTTTTAATCTACAAAATAGGACTGATGCCTTCAACTAGAATTGACCCTATGGTACAAATGTAATGATAACAATTACTTCTATGGGAAGTCAGCCCACCCCAGAGAAAGAAATATTTTGGGGAAATATTACAGATGGTCCTCAACATATGATCGTAATGGAACCGGCCCATTACTGTCGTACGTTGTGACTAATCCAATTTTACGACCTGTTTTGCAGTGATCATTAAATGAATGCCATGGTTGTTAAGCAAACCCACTGCTCACTACAGTGTGGTTTTGCTAAAAACTGAAAGTAACTTGCAGTAAAATGGTTTCTAAGCGACTCGTCATAAGTTGAGGACTACTTGTACTAGCAACAGTTATGAAATCGTCTATCTTGGACAAAGCTGGTGTATTTGTTACTTTAGAATATACCCCTTCCTTTTTGTATATTATCCTTTTTATATTTGTTATATTCTTTAGTTCAGTATTTCTCAACCGTGGCAACTTTAAGGTGGCAACTCCCAAAATTCCCCAGTTAGCAGCATGGTATAGATTGCACAAATCTTCAGCTACAGAAAGCACAGTGGTTCAAATGTTGTGATTAATGTTTATTTTAAAGCTAGCGGACAAGCCTCTCTTGTCACAATGAGTCTCTACATTTTTCCCATGGCTGATAAAGCACAGGCTTCTCTCACACATGCATATTCTAAAAGCTGAGGCAGAACTGTTAGATGCAGAGAGCTTAGGCTGTTTTTTAAAATCCTTTTCAACAAAGTCTGCATATCACAAAGTGAAATTTTAGAAATCTATCAAGAGATTTGTGGTTCGGATAGCAGTAGCACTTAAGACTTATATACCGCTTCACAGTGCTTTACAGTCCTCTCTAAGCGGTTTACAGAGTCAGCATATTGCTCTCAACAATCTGAGTCCTCATTTTACAACCTCGGAAGGATGGAAGGCTGAGTCAACTTTGAGCCGGTGAGAATCGAACTGCTGAACTGCTGGCAGTCAGCAGAAGTAGCCTGCAGTACTGCATTCTAACCACTGCACCACCACAGCTCTTAATCAACAATCAATCTGATGAACCTTAATTTAGCAGACCAAATACAATCTTGTGTCCAATTTTTAAACCATGATTTCTGCTGTTTTTTGAACTAGAAATTATTCACAGACATTTCTTTCAGGTCTATGAGGTACATCGGACCAAGAAACCCACTCCACAGGAAGACTGTATCTCAGTTAAACTGAAATAGGCTATAGGAACAAACTTGAAAGTCTGCTTGTGTTTAAATTTCCTCATTTTTTATATTCCAATTGAGTCAGGGTGGAGCCAGCTTGATGCCTGATATCATCACTTTTCCCAGAACTTAAAAAATGCTTCTGCCGTAATTGTTTCTTTAACAGTTTTTGAATATTCCAAGGCGCTCTTGATGGGTCTCTACTATTTCTTAGTTCAGACACTATTCAAAATGAGGTCTGCAAATTGTTATAACTTTGGACTATCGTAAATTTTAGCAAGCCCAATTATGCAATTGGAAATAATAATCATGCAAACACATTGCCCAACTGGAGATGGAAGTGAGACAACAGAAAAGCAATAAAAATGCAGCTGCTTGATTCTTCTACACAGCAATCCTTTTCATATCTGCCATCAGCTATCAAATTTCAATATTTAAGATGACAGAAGAGAAAAATCTTAATTGCCTGATATTTCCACCCAGTGTTTGACAAATGATCTTCAGCATGACACTCAAAGAAGAGATACAGCCCTTGGACCACAAAAGATTGTGTGTTTGCATCCTACAATATTTTCTTAAAGCAGATGGCAGTCTGCTCATTTTGTTGCCAGCTGTGAGATAGATTCCATTAGTCTTAGCCAACCAGATAGTCTGTATGGAAAAAACAACAACATTCATACAGTTTGTGTCAATGGTAGCAATATAATTCAAATATCAAATTGCAAGAATAAGACATAAGCTTCCTTGCCGGATAGCAAAAAGAGAGGTTGATGTTTGCACCCTTTCTCTTCAAGAAATACTGGCTTGATTTCATGTTTATTTTGTGTCATCCTATTCAAGATGCTAGTCCCAATGCATAAGCAACTGCTGTCTTCAAGAACTGTATATTAAACTAATATACAGTTAAAACCAATGAAACTAATCAAGGAGAGAAGCAATTTGGAATTAAGGAGAAACTTCCCAACTTTGAGAACAATTAACCAGTGGAACAGCTTGCCTCTAGAAGTTGTGGGTGCTTCATCACTGGAGGTTTTTAAGAAGAGCCACTTGTATTAAATTGTATAGCAATGGTTCTCAACCTTTTTAATGCCGTGACCCCCAACCGGTTGTAAGTCAAGGACTACTCATCCGGTCGTAAGTCGAGGACTACTCGACTGGTGCAGCACCGTTTGCAGAATGGGACTTTTGGCGGGCTCAGGAGGGCAGAGACAGCCTGGACAATTCCTATTGGCGTTTGAAAGCCAACAGAATTAGACTCTATTCAGGAGAGTCTGTTCTATTGGCTTTCAAAAGCCAATAGAATAAAAGGGAGTAGCACAGCTAAGGAAAAGGGGAAAAAAATGGCGGACAGCTTTGTTTGGCGACCCCATGAAATGGTCATTCGACCCCAAATGGGGTCCCGACCCACAGGTTGAGAACCACTGTTGTATAGGGTCTCCTGCTTGAGCAGGGGGTTGGACTAGAAAAACCCCAAGGTCCCTTCCAGCTAGGCTGGCTGGGGAATTCTGGGAGTTGAAGTCCAAACATCTTAAAGTTACTAAGGTTGAGAAACACTGCACTAGAATGATCAATGTGCATATGATGTATTGTACAAAACCATCTCCTAAGCCAGCCTGAGCTCAGTAGGACTTACTTCTGAGAAACTACGAACTTTATTGCACTCAAGCCCAACCTTACTTTTTAAAATTATATTTTCTTTACTCTTCAAAACAAGAGCCCTCTTAGAAGCAATCTGCATATGTGACTTTCCCCATTGCCTTGCATGTTGTGAATGCTCTTTTAAGGATGTGTTCATAACAATTCTTTTAAGTATTGGTCAAATTATTCTGGGACTGGATTCAGCCGATGGACATCTAGTTTATTTATTTATTAAATGTAATATGCCACCCATTTCATTGTTGAGCAACTCCAGAAATTTCTTAGAATGACCTGCTTTTTCACTTGGAGTCTTCAGCCAAATACCTTTGATTTGCAGTCCATTTGTGGTCCTCTAAAGAATGTGCTGGCACCTGTACACAAGAGCAGTAAAGACCCTAAGCCACTGTCCCATCTCTCTGATTCAGACCTTCCAAATAACAGTAGTTTCCTCCCACACATTTGTGGCAAACTCATCAAGTTAGCCAAGGCTGCTTGCCCGATATTTCTGCCCAACACACAAAACAAGAATTGTTTCCCGCCTGCTTCTCCCAAACTGTCAACCTATCATTACCATCAGCTTGACCAGAGGTCTCCAAACTTAACAACTTTAAGACTTGTGGACTTCAACTCCCAGAATTCTGCAGCCTAAGTCTTAAAGTTGCCATGTTTGGGGCCCCTGAGCTTGATAGGCCAGATTCTGATCCTTTGCTGCCCTCTAGGACTTTTTCTTTCTCTTTCTTTTCTTTTCTTTCTTTCTTTCTTTCTTTCTTTCTTTCTTTCTTTCTTTCTTTCTTTCTTTCTTTCTTTCTTTCTTTCTTTTTCTTTCTTTCTCCTTCCTTCCTTCCTTCCTTCCTTCCTTCCTTCCTTCCTTCCTTCCTTCCTTCCTTCCTTCCTTCCTTCCTTCCTTCCTTCCTTCCTCCTTTTATTGACCAATGTCCATTTGGAGAAAATACACTAACAGAGAGAACAGGATATATTTGAATATATTTGTATATATATGCAACATTTACTTCTTACTGACACATACAGCTTCCTGCATGTTTGCAGGATATGCTTTCCACAGCTCAAAAAAGTTTGTTCAAATTTGGATATGGCTGATTGGATTAGCAGTCAGGCGTAGATTTATAGCCTTACTTGGAAGAAGCAAGTTGTCTGGCAATTGATGAGGCTTGCTTCTTTGTCTGTGTTTTGACTCAATATGGCAAGCTCTGTTCATGGTTTGTTTTGATTTTAGGAAGATTGCTCTCCACCACAGTCAGAGCAATCTTAGAAAAGGCAAAGCACAATATTGCAGTGTTCTAACACCTTTCAGATTATGCTGCAGTAATTATGATATATAACTCTGTTAACAAATGAACAATGCAAGTACCCTAGCATTGGAAAAATAACAATAAAGAGTACAACGTTGCAGAACTATGAGCATTTACAAGAGACAATGAGAGTTCCAGAACAAAATTAGTTATCTGTACAAAAGTGAGCCTCTAGAGAAAACGGAACAATCTCTTTTGATAAATGGGGCTTGAAAGAAACTTTACAATGTGGTAGGTACATTTTTTCCTGTTCCAATCAATCAACCGTATCTCCCTCCCCCCAGTTCCATCCCCCAGTCCCACCTGTCTTTCCAGCCACCAGCATTCCTAGGTCAAAGTTCATGTAATCCCTGGATTTCTCCATCCCTGGCCTTTCTCCCTCCACCTCCCAAAAAATTATAATTTTGGCAAACTTCAGGATGTTTTGAACCAGTGTTTTTCAAATTTGGCTACTTGAAGATGGCGAAGACGTCAACTGCCAGCAACTTGAGCATGCTGACTGGGGAACTGTGGGAGTTGAAGTCTTCACATCTTCAAGCTGCCAAGTTTGAAAAACACTTAACGTTAAAAGTTGCATTTTGTTTCTTTTTTTGCCCCGTTATTATTTTAAAATCAGTCAATAAACAGAAAGTTTGAAAAAAGATGGGTTTAAACGAGGGATAGACAATCTGATGGGTTCTGCCTTCCCTTAAGAAAAAAGGAGCCATCTGTCCATAACCTGCCCTACCTATCCATGGTTCTATAGTATTTATTTTATTTAGATATCATTTTTAACCAGGAGTTCAAAGCAATATACAGGGGAAGGGGCTCTCTGTTAACCTCGCAACAAAACCCTGATAGAAGGTTGGGCTGAGAGAGAGTAGATGACCTCAAGTCGCCTACTGAGCTTCCACAGTTCACTTCGGATCACTCCAGACCGGATCCAACACCTTCCACACGCCTGCGCCCAGAAGAATTGCTGGACCCTTTTCCTGCGCAGGCATGTTTGACTCGGAGTTGAAACTGGGTTTTTGGCACGTGTGCGGAGGAGCGAAGGGGCTGCGAGCCACACGGGTCTCCCTTCTTCCAGAAAGAGCAACTCCAAGAGACCCTTTGAATCCGACGGTCCCCAACTGGGAGAGTCGCCTCGGATCCCCCCTCTGTCTCCCCAAAATCTGGCGGGGGGGGGAAACGATGGGGAGGCGCCGTCCTCGGAGAGCCACGAGTTGGGGAAACGCGGAAGGAGAGGAAATTCTAAGACGGAAAGTGTTTTTTTGGAGGAGAGAACCTCTTGTCGGTTCCCAGGGAGGGGGCATTTCCCGGGATCACCTACCAGAAACGGCAGAAAGGCAGAAGGGGCCAAGGAGCACCAGCAACGGCAGCAACAGGTTCATGGTGGCCTCGGCGGGAAAGTTCCTCCCAACAGCTGGAATCCGGAGCCTCGATGCCCTCCAGCTGTTAGCGCCAGCCAAGAACTACCCTGTTTACTCCTCCGCGCACCACTTCCTTCTCGGCGCGCAAGAAGGCGCGCCTGCTCCGGTTAGGACCCCGGGGCGAGCTTCCCACGTGACGCAGGCAAAGGAGGCGGGACGGCAGGTCCGCATTTGGACAGGGGTTCTTGGACAATCGTCTTCGGCTCTGCGGGTTAGAAGCCCCTGGCTGGGCTGGCGGGGTTTCCTTTGCCCCCTTCGCAGGGGAGACTCCTCCACCCCCCGCAGGCCCGGCTTCCTGGCAGCCTGAAGTGGGCGCGCCAGCGGTGCCCAAATCCAGAACGATTCCCGAAAGTCAAGGCACGCCTCCACGTGCAAAGCAGTCTGCTCCCCCGCCACCCTCGATCCTGCCTGACGGGTGTATGGCGGCTCCCTGCGAATTTAACTTGTCCAAAACAAGTCCCAAATTCCCTTTCGTTTCCGACTCTGCGTGTGTTGTGGGACAGAACATCAGAAAACAGTAACAGTTGGAAGGGGCCTTGGAGATCTTCTAGTCCAACTCCCTGCTCAAGCATTTTACACAAATGGATTCCAATCCAGGAGGATCCCATTTTAAGTCCCTAGCAGAGATTTTTCTCTTCACTCTTCCCTTTTTTTTAAATTTTCACTTTTTTTTTTAACCCTACATGCTTCCAGCGGTTGAACAGAGTGGCCCATTTCTAGTCACTTATGCCTAATTCTGAGCCCTGGTGTGTTGAATCCTGGCTTCTAGGTTCCTGTGACACATGGAATCTCAAATTAACCCCTGTGGGTTGGATTCCTGCCACTGTTAGGTAAGGGTTAAACAATGGGGTCCCCTAAACTATGAGTTACGACTTTGCTGCACCCCAGTTAGTATAGTGAAGGGAAAAAAACTACCCCAGACTCAATGGAGACCAACACAATCTGCTTGAGCAAGGTTTATTGAGCTGTGTAGCTGAGTACAGGTAGTCCTCAACTTACAACAGTTCATTTAATGACAGTTTGAAGTTACAATGTCACTGAAAAAAAGTGACCTATGACCATTTTACACCTTTTACAACCACTGTGGTATCCCCATGCATCAAAATTCAGACGCTTGGCAACTGACTCATATTTATGACTGCTGCAGTGTCCCAGAGTCCCTTGGGATCCCCTTTTGCGAACCTCTGACAAGCAAAGTCAATGGGGAAGCCAGCTTCATTTAACGTAACTTCAGTGATTCACTTAGCAACTATGGCAAGAAAATGGGGCAAAACCCATCGAGCTGTTTCACTTAGCAACGAAAAAGCAGAATGACTCCTTAGTGACAGCCCATCCAAAGCCATGACCAAAACAACCCAGTATTTTTAGCCTTTGATTTGTGGGCTCAGCAAGCCTTGAGCACCAATCAAGAGCCTGTGAAGGATAAAGTTCTTCAGAACATAAGCCCTGAGTTTGCAGTTTCAACCTCTTAGTAAGCTATTTGTATGTCATATGATTATGGTTTAGTGCAGGGGTTTAGTGCGAGTATGGTTTAGTGCAGGGGTCTTCAAACTTGGCCCTTTTATGATTTGTGGGATTCAACTCCCAGAATTCCTTAGCCAGGCACGCTGGCTGAGGAATTCTGGGAGTTGAAGTCCACAAGTCATAAAAGGGCCACGTTTGAAGACCCCTGGTTTAGTGTTTAAGGCAGGGGTCTTCAAACTTGACCCTTTTATGACTTGTGGACTTCAACTCCCAGAATTCCTCAGCCAGCGTACCTGGCTGAGGAATTCTGGGAGTTGAAGCCCACAAATCATGAAAGGGCCAAGTTTGAAGACCCCTGGTTTAAGGCACTAGGCTAGAACCTGAGAGACTTAATCATGCTTCAGGTATGAAGCCCACTGGGTAACCTAGAGCCAGGCATTTTCTCTCAGCTCTAGAAAGGAGACAATGGCAAAACCATTTCTGAAATCTTGCCAAAGAACCCTGCAGAGACTTGCCCAGGCAGTTATTAGGGGTTAATCCTGATCCCAAGGCACACCCTGTCCCTGAAAAGGTACCGATACCTCTCTGCAGCCATTTTGTTAGGCCAAACTTCTTTTATTAATAAAATAATTTATTAATTATTTTCTCCTTCAATAGCCATCCATGAAAAATTATGGGATGGGTAGTCAGCAAATCTGGGTGCTCTTGATTGCTTAATCCTGCACTAAGTTGAACTATGTGGTTTGTGTCTCATGATCAAAAAGTCCCCGAGGACCAGCTGCTTGTTCTTTTGGTATTGGCCTCTGGTAAAAAAAAAAACAGAGAAATACCATTTCCTTCTGTGAGTGAGATGTGCTGGGCCAGCAAATTAATGCAGATTGTTATTTTCCTATGCGGTGTGGCTGTAGAATAAATTTACAAAGGAGTATAAGAGTTTGATGCAAGAAAAATACTGGGGGCGGGGAAGTGAAGGCTGGTACAATTTATGGACTAGAGCAGTTTCAGAAAAATATATGAATATTTCAGGAAAATATTTCCTGATTTTTTTCAGATCTTGCTGCTCTCCCTTTTATAATAGCAATGAGCTTTTCTCATCTATTGCAGTGTTTTAAAATCCAGTCTCTTGTATGCAGACCAGAATGTAGAAGAAGCCAGGAAAACATTTAATTATTTTATTTATTAGATTTATACTGTATACTGCCTTTTCTCCAAAGGTTCTTGATCTGCATTTTGACAGATGAAATCTCTTCTGGCTAAATTTGGATTAAAGATCAGTCTGACTTTCTTCATGCAGATCAGGACCAATATTTACAATCTGAGACTTTTAGGAAGCTCTTGACTAGATACCAAGCAGGGTTTTAAGTGGCAGAGGTGAGCAAGTGACATCTTATTTATGATGACATCATCACAAAAATGAAACAAATTTTGCAAAGCCATTTGCACTATTCATATGATGATGTCATGACACATTTGACAATACTGTGGCTTGTAACAGATGCCCAATCCCAGGTTTACCTCTTGAAAAAGAAAAAGCAGAAGAAATATTCCAGTTCCTCAATGGCAGATTGTCTAGATTTCTAGAATGGTTAGAAGTACCTGAACTTTGATACTCTGAGACCATTTTAAAAATAAATATGGATGCCAGGATGTAGAGGTGGGGGCCAGGTAGAGGTTGTGTGCAGCAAACTGCCCTTCCAATGCCTGCGTGCCTCTTCTCTCTACATTATCTCATCCCTACACAACACCATGGCAATGTGGGAAAGTACCCCAGGCTGGTACAATGACCTCACCTGCCTGATAACAGCTAGCTTACACCAACAGGATGTTACAGCCAAATGCTCCCTGTTTTGGGCCTCTGGCTTCTATATTCTTAAGGATTGGTAAGGAGTTTAACCAATAAAATGCTATTGCCATGTTAAACTTTTGCTGCTTGGAAAACTGTATAAAAGAATAAACGCTGCGATGGCGGTCAGCCATATTTGCACCCTGCAATGACTGAGCACTGATTACTACACCAGGAACAAGTATTGGCACAGTATAGAATTAAAATAATGTAATAATGTTAAAAAAGATTGATAATATAACAATGATGCAAGCTCATTGCTGCTCACTAGATTTCTGTCAGGGCCAAATAACCAGCATTTCACTAAGATCAAAACATCAAAGAATTTATTAGTGCTACCTATACACAAGAATCAGGTCAAATAATAGTCAAAGCTAAATTGGCATAGATAAGGGTCAAAGGAATTCACAGAGGACTGGATTTAAGTCTCTTGTGGGAATGCAATGACTACAAACTTTTAACTCCACTTTCCAGCTCAGCCTGCTTGTCTCCTACAGTATCTCTACATCAGGGGTGTCAAATTGCTGGCCAGTGGGCTGGATGCGTCATGTGGAAGCTGCGTCCACCCCAGCTACGGCAAGAGGAAAAAAGTCACGATACGTCCCAACACGTCACGTGACACAGGGAGTTTGACACCCCTGCTCTAAATGATCTATTCTAAGGTAGTGTTTTTCAACCTTAGTAACTTTAAGATATATGGACTTCAAGTCCCAGAATTCCTCAGTCAGCAAAGTTAAGAAACATTGGACTAGGATCAGACTTAGTGTAAGGCAGCTTCTCACACTCGTATTCTAGAACATGGGATGTTTTTCCTAACAAATCATGCATTGTAAAAATTGTGGTTTTTTTTTTTAGTATTCCTTGTATGCAAAAAAAGAAAGGATGGCCCTTTTTTTGGGTATGATAACTTTCTTGGTTAGCACTACTTCTTAAATTTTGAGGGGAAGAGTATTTACGTATATACTTAGTTCCATATGCACTCCACACCAGACAATTTTAGAAAAATGTATCTCTACTGGGTTCAACTAATGGGATTAAATAGCTCAACTTTGCAACTTTGCAAAATGTATTTGTCTTAAAAGCACATGCAATAAAAAAAAAATCATTAAAGTCTGGGTTGATGAAAATGTCATCTCCGCTGCCATCTAGTGCTGTAATTTTTCATTATTTTTCTTCAGATGATTCCACCATGAAGAAATATTCCTTCCCCTTCTTCCATTCTATGAAATAGGTGGACAATTTTGGGTTACAAAATAATTATCAAGTCTTTTCTAAACATCAAGGACGTTTTTTTAACCATTTGCTGTGCGCTTCTCTTGTACGAGAGAACACGCTGTGCTAGCCCAAATTATTCAGATTTAACTTCTGTTGCAGAATTGCAGCGATGAGCAATTTTGATGAGTTCCATCCTTCTGAGAGGCAATAAAATCCCTTTAGGAAGGTCTGATTTCTTATTAACTAATTAAGCACAATTTGTGTTTTTGTTATTGATATCACCAGAAAAAAACATTATCAAGTTTTCCATTTTGCGATACCTGCTCCTCTCTCTTTTTCTTCCCTCTCTGCCATGCCACCACGACACTTCCTGATAATTCCCAACAAATTGACTGACACCTCAGTGATTAAGATCCTGGTCTTGTAGAAGGCTGGCAGTTCCAGATGCAAGTACCATGCAATGGGGTGAGCTCCCATTACTTGCCCCACTCCTACCAATCTAGCAGTTGGAAAGCATGCAAATGCTAGTAGATAAATATAAACCACTTTGGTGGGAAGGTAATAGTATTCCGTGTGCCCTGGCATTTGGTCATGCTGGCCACATGATCATGGAAGTGTCTTCAGACAAGCTGGCTTCCTTGGCTAGGAAACAGAGCTGAGCACTTCCCCCTAAAAACTGGACACGACTGGACAGCTTTACTTTTATGATACCCCGAAGAATAAATAAATCACATGGGATGGATTTCCATCATACTCTAAGGCAGGGGTCTCCAACCTTGGCAACTTTAAGACTTGTGGACTTCAACTCCCAGAATTCCTCAGCCAGCTTTGGCTGGCTGAGGAAATCTGGGAGTTGAAGTCCACAAGTCATAAAGTTGCCAAGGTTGGAGACTCCTGCTCTAAGGAGTCTATGCTAAAATGTACAGTTCTCATCTTACAACCACAACTTGAACTAGAATTTTGATCACTAATGATGCAGTCATTATAAGTGAGTCATCACATGACTGGACCAATTTTATAACCATTCTTATTGCAGTCGTTAAACAAGTTGTGTGATCATTAAGAGTGGACAAATATAGTTTCCCCAAATGGTGAGCATTGCCTTACGAAGCTGTTATTAGAAAAAGTTTGGGAATTAAAAGTCTAGAAGGTATTGAGAGCAAGTTTGGAGGATCCAGGTTCATCCTCAAGCATGGAAATGTAGGTAAGGAACTGTCCCACCCTGATTGTATCTCTTGTCCTCTTATATCTGTCAGGAGATGCATGCTCTGAGTCCCATCAATCAAAGAGTGTCATCTGACTGAACCCAGGAAGAGACCTTTTTTTGGTCATAATATCTACTCTCTGAAACATAAGTTCCCTGGAGATCAGATTTTCCCTGAACCTTCCATAAGGCCTTGATGATCTGGGTTGTTGGGGCCTTTAAGATGTGGGAGAGCCTATTATATGGTTATATTAATTAGTGTGGGTTGTTTTTCCCCAAGCTGCCATATATTGTTATTTATAGTTTTGTTATTTTGCTTTTATTATGTTTTTAAGCATTGTTAGCTACCCCAAAGTCATGTAATTAAGAAGGTTGTATGTTCAACAAACAAACAAACAAACAAACAAACAAACTCAGAGCTTATACAGTGAGAGCTTATGCACTGGAGACAAATTTCTTATGTGTCCAATTACACTTGGCCAATAAAGAATTCTATTCTGTTCTGTTCTATTCTCTCATTGGATGGCATTGTGTTGTTCACTCACAGCACAACTTATTTTATATGACTGTTTTAGTATGAATCAAAAGGCAAAACATCTGGAGAAAAGGATGGGTGGATGGAATTGGTTGTAATGAATACATTATATTTGTACTGATGTGCAGGTATGTTGTCTGAAATCCACTGGCTACAAAAGTAGATATTAAAAGTACTTTTAAGATAATTTAAGATAATTGATTTGGATTGTGGCAACAAAATAAATGCAAATAACTAAGAGTAAAAGAGGGGAGAAGGAAGTAGGAAGGTTGGAGGAAGAGGAAAGGGGAGGAGAGTGGTGAAGGAGAGGAGAGGAAGAAGAGGGAAGTAGGGAAGAGAAGAAAGGGAGAAAGAAGGTAGAGAAGAAGGAGTGTGGATACGGTGAAAGGGGAAATGGGCGAGCAACACCAAAAGTTATGTGTATGTATTTATTTCATTTTGTTAAAAGTATCTGTAAGTGAGTGTGGAGGGAATGTATGTTAATATCTGATAAGTATTACGGTATATGTATGGGGGAGAGTTTGGAAAAATAAAAAATTATTAATAAAAAAAATAAGATAAATAAATGCAAATAACTAAATAAAGTCTGTAGGATGAGGGTGAATAATCTTCAGAACTATGCATGGCTCCAAAATTTCTTTTTTCACTCATTGGTGCCTTCTCTGAATAGCTGAAAACTCAGAGAGGATCTCTGTTATCTATTTCTGAACTGCTTTGTCCACTAGATGGCAGGAAGAGATTTGAGAAGTATTCCTGGGAATACTTTAAAAAACACACCTTTTCCACCAGATCATGGGTTTGTCCTTAATTTTAGACCTAAGAAGAAGACGCTTAAAAAATGTAAGTGTATATTTCATAAATCAAGGCAACTTTGCTGCATGAAAAGAATTGAGAATTCTACCAGCTGGATCTAGGAATTAGTGAAATTATTTGAATCTCCTCTTCTTTTTTTAAGAAAAACAAAAAGGTAGAGTAGTGTTTCAGAGTTAATTTCCAAAATGTGCTTCAGAACACGAACATAGCACCTTAAAATCTGCAGATTTTTCTGGGTTGCATGGCAAACATGAAGGTCAATCCAGGAGAAGACATAGCTATTTTAATGTTGTGTTAGAAGGAAAATTAGATCTGTTCTGAGCCAGATTTAAAGGAACACAGGACAAGCAGAGAAGAAAGTTATTTCTAAAGGCACAGTGCAAGACCAGCAGCTTGGAGATAGTCAGATGTGAATTTCCAGGAGCATTTTCTTTTATAAAGTGCCTCTATTGTTCCTTAAAAACATAAAAACCAAACCTTCCCATTTGGAATTCTTGAAAAATGCAATTAGCTGGCTGGACAAAAGGGGGCGCTCTGAAGTCAGACTCTGTTGGGCTTGTGGTTTTTGCATTTTGAATCAAGGTGATGGCCTTGCAAACAAATAATCTTTTGTTTATGAAATGGGAAAATCTCAGAGAGAGGGAAGTCTCTGATGTTTTCTTTATTTGAGTAGAATAATTTTGTTAATTTCAGCCTTAGTTTTAAATCGGTTTAAGTGTAATTTCTATTTTTTTGCTCCAAATTTGGCTCCAAGATTGGATGAGAAGGAGCAGTTTGAACAGCTGAAGATTGGATGGTGGAGAGGTGAGACTGGATTTCCTTCTTACAGCTACAAAATGTTGCAGATGGATGTATTGCATTCATGTTCTGGTTAAATTCCTATTTCTGGAGATAGAATCTGAAATGCTGCACTTCAAAAGAGTTCAAAAAAGAAAAAAAGGAAAAGGAAAAAATATCAAGGAATGGGGTCTAAATCTATTAATAAAAAAAGAACAATAAGAACAGAGCCAAAAAAAGAAACATTCAGTTCTAGTCCTTTTTTATGCTATCAATTTATGTTAAAATTGTGAAAGCTTTGGTTCAATAATTAACTTGCTTTGATATTTGATGTTTTCTCATCAGAGGCTTATTAATAATTAGGCAGGTGGGAAGGGGTTTCTTTTGCATAGTGTATTCCTTCCAGGTTGTGGAATTCAACACTTGGGGGCTCTTTTGCCTTTAGAAGAGCATCCAAGAGACAACTTTTATCAGTCCTTTGAAAAACAAGGGCTTTGCTTATGTTTTGATTTATTTTCTCTCTGTCTCTCTATCTCCCCCTCCCTCACACATTTTGGACAGAGAGGACTGCTGGTTTGAAAGAGGGGTCAAAGAGGTCATCTATGTCAAAACTGAACAGTCCAATATTATTTATCTTCAGTCTACAACACAGTCATTTCAGCAGTTCCAAGAAGGCTCCAAACCCATTTGACTACTCAGATGGCCCTGAAGACACAGATAAGTTTCCAGGTGGCCTCAGCAACTCTCTAAAAGAATGCAAATGACCAGCTGTCTGCAAGGAGTATAAATCTTTCCATTCCCCCATCATCCAGTCAGAGCTGAAGAAGCTCCTTGGGCGAGAAGTGAAATGTCTTCGGAGAGAAAAAAGAAAGTCCAGTTGCCTCATGAAAAAGCACTTTTGGAAAGGAGACTGTGAATTTTAGTCCCACCTTAGGCATGAAAGCCAGCTGAGTGACTTTGGACCAGTCATTCTCTCCAGCTCAACCCACCTCACAAGGTTGTTGCTAAGGGGAAAGTAGGAGAAGAAAGCACTGTGTGTATTCACTGCCTTGAGTTATTTATTAAAGTAATAAAGCTGCAAAGGAAGTAAGCAACCAAATGTCCTTGTGTCTCAATTAATTTTTATTAAGGTCACAGATTAGCATAACACGTCTTTGGGTGTGTGTTGTCAAGATATTACTGTTCACAGCATGCAAAGGTCCAGCAAAAGAGGCTCAGAATTGAATTTTATAGAGGCTCAGAAATGGAATAAGAACTGATTTCAATTTGTTAAAGTTGGATAAAGAAAATCTGTCCCCAATCCTGGCCTGGCAAAAACGTTTACTGTTTCCACTGTTCCTTTTACGCATTCTTTTTCTGTTATTGTTGTTCTTTTAATTTAATATTTACTTATTTATTAAAGTATATGTTCATCATGGGTTTCAGCATAGGATGTCAGGATATAAAACAATAAAAGTACTGAAACTGAATAATCATCTCATCATCAGGAAGCAGGGAAATTGGTAATTCTTTTGTAAACAAAAGTATTACAGCAAGTCCCAAAAAAGAATTGCAAAGTTGACACAGTTTTTATTTGTATCAGTCTAATACTAATCCTTTTCAATACTTGGTGCTAAATGTTAGAAGAAATAAAGAGAGAAACATTTACTAAAGGCATTGCTATTAAAACCTGGTGACAAGTTGTCTCTCCACCACTTTTCTATGGCAAAATTAAAATAAAATAAAATAAATCTAAGGCCAGATCAAGATTTTTGACACCCAGATCAGCTATAAACTGCAGCCATAGGCTTACCGTATGTATAGGCCTATTCCCAAGGTTTGGGAATGACAAAAAAATTGAAAATATTCAATTTAATTAACAGAAAACTGATACTTAAATAAACTTGAAGAAATTCTATAACTCAGAGAGAACTTTCTCTTGCTCAGCAACCCTTCTGAATGTATTTATTTGTTTAAAAATATATGCTTTTAAAACACACATGGAAAAGTAAGTTCCTTTGAAAA
The DNA here is from genome assembly GCF_016545835.1 of Crotalus tigris. Classification (NCBI taxonomy): domain Eukaryota; kingdom Metazoa; phylum Chordata; class Lepidosauria; order Squamata; family Viperidae; genus Crotalus; species Crotalus tigris. The sequence goes on along the minus strand of NW_024097207.1, from coordinate 669,281 downwards.
CATGATTAGAATCATTCATTCAGTCTTTATTATTATAGTTCATAATATTTACAATTCTTGCTTCAAAATTTCACAAATCCTTCTGAATTTGTACAGGTAAAATCATGGAATCACAGAGTTGGAAAGTATCCTCAAGGTCATCCAGTTAATCCCCCTGCTCAGTGCAGGAATCAGTAGAGAATCTCAGACAGTCAGACAGTTGTTCAATCTCAGATCTTCACTGAAGGAGAACTAAATGGGTTTCAATGCAAAATACAGCTGTTCTATTTTTTCCGAAGAGCCCTCCTCCTTCCTGGATGAATGAAATAGGAACAAAAAGAAAGTAAGAACACACTCAAACAGATTACCTCAGAAATGGAACTTAACAGGGATGAAGGTGTTACAGAAATTGGCTTCCCCCAACACAAGAACACTCTGAATAAATCCTACATAGACTGATGTTGCCTCAGTCATGTCACCCTCTTGCAGAAAGCCATCCAAGCTTCAGCTATATGACTGTGGGCAAGGATCAGAATCCTATAGCAGCCATGGCACAATTTTCTACACATTTTTTTTTTCCTACAAGGAGAGCTTCACTTTCATAGTCAAGCAGGTATAGAAGCAGCTCGAAATATTTTCCTCCGAAATATACAACAATTGAATCATTGCTGGTTTTGAAAAAAGTAGGTGTGTGAACAGGCTATGCTGCTAATTCAGTTGTCTATTTTTCTTGGCTAGTTGTTCAATCAGGCCCTTGTCAGACTTTTTCAAATTAGGGTTTTATTGAAAAACATATATGTTCTTCCTTATTTGTATTTCATCCCTTCTCCTTCTATCGTTGATAAAATATCAGGTTTAACAGGTTGCCTGGCAGTGGAGATAATTTGTTACAATAGACATTATATTTTTTTTTAAAAGTAGACTATATCTCCATTTAACATATTGTTGCCTATTAAATAAAAAAACTTAAAAAACTCTAGCAATCGAGAACCTACAAGTGTTAGAGATAAATCGCACTTCGTGGACTACATAGTTTTAAAATGAAATAAAATCCAAAGCCACTGGCCAATATCTTTTCAGGAAATCCAGAGTTCAGTCTGGTATTTCCAGGTACAATGATATTTCAATTGTATCAGGATGGTTGATGCTATTCTAGCACCACTAAATTATCCAATTTAGTACTATGATGGTTAAAATGATAACTCCTAAAGATTTTCTTCCTGTCAAGCAACATTTTCCATAAATTTTCCTGACATGGTTAATTGCTGAATTGATGGAAATATCTTTAAAGAAGGAGCTAAATCTAACCGTTATTCCGATTCTGAAATATACTATTGGTTTTGTAGATTGTGGATAAAAACCATTTTTGATTTTCAATTTTGTGGTTTTTTGCCAGACACTGAATTTTTAAGCAAAAGAGTCACATTAGCTGTGTACCTCTGTAGCATATTTCAAAGTAGGGAAAATATTTTTTTCAGTGAAGTTACCATATAAACTCTGAATTCCTCGCCGATCATCATCTGGAAGACGAAAGGTGTTTGGATTCACATAGGAATAGGTAGGGTACATCAAGGCTCCACGGACATTAGTGTGAGCTAGTCCCAGGGAATGCCCAAATTCATGGGCAGCAACAAGGAAAAGATTTATTTCTAAAACACAGAAAATAAGTAGGTGAATTATAAGTATTAGTCATTCAGATATATGCATATACAGTCATATTCCGTATGTCAAGAAAGCTGCATGAAGTTGCAAGAGTTGTGCTTTAAAGAATATGGAAGAATACAGGTAATCGTTGACTTATGTCAAAGTAATGATTTAACAGCTAACCAGCTTATGTAATGTAAGATGTAATGATGGGAATGACTCAGCAGGGTTTGTGTCTCTTTAAGAGCCAGCAGGGTCTGTGTTTCTTTAAGAGCCTCTGTATAAAAGGGAAGGCTCCGCTGATGTGTTCTCTCTCTTCCGTTTCCTGCTGTAACTGTGGTTTGTTGGATCCTGCTGTATTAGCATGTGTATGTACATTGTTCCTGGTGTATGATATTATAGATAATGTAAGATAAACCACCATTTACTATAGACCACTGTTTACTGTGTTTACTCCTGGGTTATCTCATGCAATAAGACTGTGCACGCTCTGACAACTTACAATCACAACTGAGCCCAAAATTGCTAAGTGAGACATTTGTTAATAAATTTTGACCCATTTTCTGACTTTTATTGCCACTTTTATTAAGTAAACCATTGCAGTTGTTAAGTTAGTATCATAGTTGTTAAGTGAACCTGGTTTCCCCATTGCAAAAGGGACACTGCAACTGCTACAAATGTGAACCAGTTGCCAAGTGTCTGAATTTTGATCATGTGACCAAGGGGATGCTACAATAGTTGTAACTGAAAATTGGTCATAAAGTCACTTTTTTTAGTGCCATTGTAACTTCGAACAGTCACTAAACAAACTATTGTAAGTTATAAAACTACCTGTAAATAAAAGTACATTTATAGTCATAGCTAAATGTCCATGTAGTACATATGCAACAAAATGTATTAAAATTATAAAGCTAGAGGCCTTCCATTGTGAAAATGATCAATCACATTCCATTTAAACCATGAGTTTCCTTATATGAAAGGAATAGATTTTATCTTTTTAAGCAACTGGTTGCTTTAACATTTGACAGCACTGAACCCCATGAATCGATCATTTATAAAACAATGCAATACAGGCTGTCCTTGTTGAATGACCACTCCTTCGATGACCATTTGAAGTTATGGTGCTGAATGCAGGAGTCTTACGGTGCTTCCTTTGAATTGCAGTCATTGTAGTATCCTTACCATTGCAATTCAGGAACTTGGCAACTGGCTTGCAATTAGAACATTGCCACTTCTTGCAGATACATAAATCCTACTTGTGATCCTCACTACTGGCTTTTGACAAGCAAAGACAATGGGAAAGCCAGCAGGAATTCATAAATGGTGATCACATGACTGCAGGATGCTGCAGTGTTACATCAGAACTCTGCAGGACTTGCTTAATGACAGCAACTTGTAAGTTGGCATGCTAACAACCATGTCACTTAGCGAAAGAGTTTTCAGTTCCAATTAAGTGAAGACTACTGTAATTTGGGATATATTGTTTTTTTAAATTCCCATGCAACACTTGATGTAGCCAGTGAAAGTGAGGCAGGTATATAGATCGCATAGCAGAAATCAGGTACACATATTTTTATAGCAAACCTTTGTTAATTTCTGACCAGGTCTCATCCTCATCAAAGTGAGCATCACCACCTAGGCCTGTTCCAGGAACAAAAGCATGTGCCAGGACTCCACCTCTTCCATCAAAAGGAATATTGTCACCATGCTCTAAACGGAAAAGAATCAAAGTGGCAATCATTCACTGAAATTAATTGCTGTCATCAGCAATACCAAGGATTCATGGCTATTTTATTAAAAAAAAATCTGTGCAAATTTCCAGTGAGAACTGCTTGTTAACTCTCCTTCGCTATTACCTTTGCTTTTGTTCTTTACTTTTTTTAAAAAAAAATGTTATAAATTAAAAAGCAATTAGATATATAACTTTTCCCCTAGGACTGAGATGCTATTGCCAGAAAGACAAAAACAAACAAAGAAATCAGAGAATGATTGTTCCTACTTTCTTTCAATTCTGACCCAAACAATTTGCCATTGGCCTAAAATAGGGGTGTCCAACCTTGGCAACTTTAAGACTTGTGGACATCAAGTCATGGAATTCCCCAGACAGAACATGACCACTGAAGTAAAGACAAGGACAGAGAAAGCTCGAACAGCATTCTTCAAAATGAAAAAGGTCTTCTGCAGTCACGACATAAGCCTAAGACTGAAAATCAGGCTTGTCAGATGCTATATTTTTTCTATCTTGCTCTATGGAGTAGAGAGTTGGTCTCTGACAGAAGGCCACCCAAAGAGACTAGAAGCATTTGAAATGTGGATTTACAGGCGGCTGTTACGTATAAACTGGGTTGACAAGATCAGAAATGAGGAGGTGATAAGCCGCCTGGGAAAGCCAAGGAAAATCATCAAAACAATTAAAAAACGAAAATTAGAATATTTCGGACATGTGATGCGACACCCAGAAAAATACGGCCATTTAATCCTCCAGGGAAAGATTGAAGGCAAATGAGGTCCAGGCAGAAGAAGAAAATCTAAGGGACTGGTTTGGACAAAACTCAGCAGCACTTTTTCATGCGGCTGCTGACAAAAACAGGATTGGCAACATGATCGCCAATGTCGGATAACAGATATGGCACAACAACAAGAAGAAGAAGTCTAAATAATGACATCTGAAGGAATGTGATCAGCAGAAAAAAAAGGTTGCTCACCCTAATCAAGACAGCTGCTGCAACAACTGCACAATCTATCACTTGGGGCTATTTCATGGGATGTTTTATCACCATGTCTTTCTGGCATGGATTCACCTATCAAGGCTGATTAATGGGCCCTCCTGCAGCATGAGAATGCGAACGTGGAGAACTAAGAATTCTCTAATTGCTGGGTTTTGATTTGATTTTAAAACTTCTGTTAGTTATCAAAGGATGTGCCAGTTGAAGCATTTTTTTTTCCAAATTATCTATACAAATTGTTATGGAAACCTAGGAATACACAGTTTGATTCACTTTACACACATACCACAAAGAGTAGCCACAATTACATTTTCTTGGCTATTGATCTGAAATTTGCTCAGTTCCTAATGCAGATTGTCCTTATATATAACATGCAGCTTTAAAGTTTAATAGTAACGTAAGCATGAAGAGTATATATGCTTAAATTCATTAAATCTTTTCATAAAATAGATCAGGCTGAAAAAGAGCATTTCAGTAACACTTGTATAATGCACAATCCATACCTTTGCATTTGCTTAACTTCAGTATACAACACTCACAAAATACAACCCAAGAATTTTAATTTCCATAATGAGGGTGTTTTTTTTTAGAAAAAATGCAAGTTCACTTATTGAGCAAGTAGCCCAGATACTTCTGAATAATTCTCATGAGTACACTATTCACATACAAACATTTCTATCTGTATGAGTCAGGTGATTTAAGGCTTGCAGTTTTAAACCAGCATCTACTTCCACTTTTCCCTCATCCTCATCTACTTTTATCCTTATTCCATCATCTTATTTTGACCAATAATGGAACTAACCCATGATGGAACTAACCCATAAAAAATTGAAAAATAAAATAAAATAAAACCAAGCCAAGTGCATCTTATAAAAGGAACTAGCCGATCTTTGGACTTTCAATAAGACTCTTGAAATGTTCAAAGCAATGCTACTCAAAATGATCCCATTTTATCTTGCATTTGGAGCAAAACATATGAATTTTGAAATATTAAAAAACTTTGGCTTTCCAACTTTTCTACATGCTTAATTGGTGTATGCAGGACCCAGTTTTAATTAAATAATAATAATATAATAATAATAATAACAATAATAATAATAAAGTTGGAAGGGATCTTGGAGGTCATCGAGTCCAACCCCCTGCTCAGGCAGGAACCCTACACCATTTCGGACAAATGGCTATCCAGTCTCTTCTTTTTTTTTTTTTTTTTATTGAAATTTTTCAAAAGTTTTACAAATAAAAATCCACCCCCCCCCTCCCCAACCACCCCACCCCCCCCCGACTTCCCAGAAATGGATATAGGATTATTTAACAAATTTTTTAAAAATAACATTTACAATTTATAAAATAGTTAATAATAATGATTAAAAATCACAATAATAATATATATAATAATAATATGCATAACATAAACTTTAAAATAAGTAATATATACTAAGAAGAAAAAAAAAAAAAAAAAAAAATAAAAAAATGAAAAAAAGAAAAGAGAGAGAGAAAGAAAAAGGAAGAAAATAGACGAAAAATATATATGAATAATAATACATAAAAATTATATATATATAAAAAGGAAAAAGAAGAAAGAAAGAAAGAAATAGCATTCATTACAAATTATGAGAAAGCTAAATAATATTTTTCCATATCCAAATTATATTGTATGAAATTTATCCATTTTTCCCATACCGCAAAAAATTTTTCTTGAGATTGCTCCTTTAAGAAAGCCGAAATCTTTGCCATTTCTGCCAAATACGAAACTTTGTAAAACCATTCTTGTAAAGTAGGCAAAGATTCCTTCTTCCAATATTGTCCTATTAATAGCCTAGCGGCTGTAATCAAATTTAACATCAATGTAACCTCTTTAGCATCACAGTCAATAACAATACCTAATAAAAATAATTGCGGCGTAAATTTTACCCTCCTTTTAAAAATTCTTTGAATATTCCACCATATCTTAATCCAAAAAACTTTTATATGTTTACAGGTCCACCAAATATGATAATAGGTAGCATCCAAGTATCCACATCTCCAACATTTCGGCTGTAGATTAGGGTACATAATGGACATTTTCTTTGGGTCAAGGTGCCATCTATAAAACATCTTATAAAAATTCTCTCTTAAATTTTGCGCTTGTGTGAATTTAACATTTCTTATCCAAATAAGTTCCCAAATATCCATTGAAATCGTTTCACCAATATTCTGTGCCCATTTAATCATACAATCTTTAACTAATTCAGGTTCTGAATCTAATTCCACTAAAACCCCATAAACTCTCTTAATATGGGTTGGCCTTTGGTCTCTTACTTCTTTTAAAAAAATTCCATCTTCTCTAAGCCAGCCCATTTTACCATCCATCTTCCATCTATCCACTATTTGTCTATATTGGAACCATGAATAAGTTAAATTTTCATGTGTTAATTCTTCCAAAGATTTTAACTGACAGTCTTGGCCATCCCATCTTAGTAACTGTGCGTAAGAGACCTTATCCATATTTACCCCTTTCCTTATACCTTCTATGGCATGCCGAGGTATAGCCCATAATGGTATTTTGAAGTCACTTTTATAATACTTTCTCCACACTCTTAACAAAGAGATTCTTATAATATGAGACTTAAAAACCCAATCCACTTTTTTATTAAATATTAAATAGGCATGCCATCCAAAAAGTAGGTCCCAGCCTTCCAAATGAAGTATTTCTATATTTGTTAAATTCACCCAGTCGCTAATCAAAGTCAGTACTACAGCATCATAATACAATTTCATATTTGGCACCTTGAGTCCACCTCTCTCACGAAAATCTTGCATTATTTTAAGTTTCACCCTTGGTTTCTTCCCTGCCCAAACAAATTTATTAATACCTTTTTGCCATTCATCTAAGTTACGTTCGTTCTTTAAAACAGGTAGCATTTGAAATAGAAAAATAAACTTTGGCAGGACATTCATTTTAATAACTGCAATTCTACCCAAAAGGGATAACTGTAAATTATTCCAATTTTTTAAATCCTTCTGTACCTCCATCCACAGCTTTTCATAGTTATTTTTGTACAATTTTACATTAGAAACAGATAGTGTAACCCCCAAATATTTTACCTTATCAACAATTTCAAAATCTGTTAAGTTAACTAAAGCCTGTTTATCACCATTAGTCATATTTTTAGCTAATATTTTAGTCTTATTATTATTAATTTTAAAACCAGAAACACATCCATATTGTTGAATCAATTGTAATAATTTCACCACCGAGGAAACAGGTTGAGACAAAGTAACAACCAAGTCATCTGCAAAGGCTCTTAGTTTATATTCTTTTTTATTAATTTCTATTCCTTTTATTTCTTGAGACTCCCGAATTTTAATCAACAAAATTTCCAATGTTAAAACAAACAATAACGGGGATAACGGGCATCCCTGTCTTGTTCCCTTTTCTATTACAAAAGCCTCTGACAAACCCCCATTTACAATAATTTGAGCAGTCTGTTTTTGATATATGTTGGATAATACTTGTAATATATTTTGTCCGAAGTTCATCTCCTTAATTAAACACAACATAAACTGCCAATTCACTTGGTCAAAGGCTTTTTCAGCATCCAAAAATATCAGACCTGCAGGGACTTGGTTATTCTTTTCTAAATACTCTAGTAAGTTAATAATTTGTCTAACATTATTCTTCATGTACCTTCCAGTTATGAAACCCGATTGATCCCTGTGTATAAGCTGCTGCAAGATCCCCATAAGCCTGTTAGCTAAGATTTTTGCAAAAATTTTATAATCCACATTTAAAAGAGATATAGGCCTATAATTTTTAGGCAAAGTGAGATCCTGACTATCTTTTGGAATCAGAGATATAAATGCATTACGCCAGGATGGAGGGATTTCTAACCCCTGTAATAACTTATTAAACAGTTCACACAACGGTTGAATCATCTCTTCTACTAAAGTTTTATAATAAATAGATGTCAACCCGTCCGTACCCGGCGCTTTGCCCAATTTTAATTGTTTAATAGCTGTAACAATTTCTTCCTTAGTAATTAAACCGTTAATCTTTTATCCAGTCTCTTCTTAAAACAATGAACTACACTTTGAGGTTATTTGAACAGTTAAGTTTAACCAAAGTCAATTTTATTTATTTTATATATCATATTTAGAAACTGCCAATCTCTCTCATAGAGCGACTCTGGGCGGTATACAATTTAATCCCTTTTATAAGAGATTTTTTTCCCTAGTTTTATTTATTTATTTTAAAACGTATGTTGCCCTTCAAAATACAGTTTGTTCATGAGAAGCTGAAGAAATGAGTTAAACTTCTCATGAAATGAGTGGCTACAAAGATCTGATTAATAAATACATACATAAATAAATAATGGTTACAATCTAGTTCAATTCATTCTACCTTCCCTAAGTAATTATCTTCAGCTTTAAAACTATTTTTAAAATGTCTGTTCTAATGATTTCACCCCTTTCATGGATAAACCAACCCAATGGATCTGATTGTGTAGAAGTTGTCGACAAGTTTCATCACTGGTTGTACTGGTAACAACTAAGTCATCATCAGATGGCCCTTATATCAGCATGATAGAGATCACTTGTTCCAATGATCTAGTTATGGAGAAGGAGCAGAATCAAAGAGCTGGCAGCTTTCCACAGGAATAATAAGGGAAAGTTTGGGAATATGTTTCATAGCAAGTAGAATAACAACCAGATGATATTTTTTGTCCCAAAGATGCTTTTTCATGGGGCAACTGGACTTTCTTGTTTTCCTTCTTTCTTTGAAGACATTTCACTTCTCATCCAAAAAGTTTCTTCAGCTCTCTTCTTTAGAAGCTGAAGAAGCTTCTTGGAGGAGAAGCGAAACATCTTCAAAGAAAAACAAAGAAAGTCCAGTTGCCGTGTGAAAAGGCATCTTTGGGACAATTATAACCTGGATGACTTAGAATCTCCCTAGACAGATGATATCTTCTATATGGTAGTGGTAAAAAGGAATTTAGAGCTGACCTTGGGAATAGGAAAGGAATGAGCAAACTGTGAAAGGAAAAAAGTCATAGTCCAGAGATAGACGCAATGGTGAGAAAGAAACTCTAAAGAATCCTGTTTTGATGTTGTTTAGTATAAGATAGGACAGAGAGAAGCTTCGACAGCATTCAAGATTCAGTTATTCTACCTTCCTACAATAAATAACATTCAACAATAACAAACATTAGATCTGTTTCTTGAATTAACCTACTGCAAAGGGGTGTCAATGCCCATGCGTTGGCAGATGTGAGATATAAACTATAAATAAAAATTAATATATAAGAATAAACAAGCTGAGCTAAGCTTACCTCTATATCCAAAAAGAATTTCAATATCAGCAGGTCCATTGGTTTTTTTAAACTGCAGGGGAGTCACATCACTCCACACTTTCACAGCATTTGCTATGGCTCTGTCCACCTGGTCTTTTGGCATATCAGGGGTGTAGTTGTTAATCCTTTGAGCAATGGAGGAAAACACAGTACATATAATTAGGAAGTAGACTTTTCCTTTTTCCTTCTATCTCTTAGAAATCAAATAGAAATATAACTTACCTGTATGTCAATATATTTTTATTCCATTTTGGTCTTCCTGGAAATGTCTGATATTCCAAGACATCTGGAACTCCACACCTGGGCTGTTCCATTACTTTAATGGTTTCAGTATCTATCTTCCCAGTTATAGTCAAATGGAAGAACTTCTGCATTATTTTGATCCGTTCTTCTAAGGTTAGTTTTATTACTTTACGAATTTGTGGGAAAAAACGATCAAGGTAACCCTGCATAACCAAGGATGGGAGGAATTAGAACATTTATTGTATTACTAAACATCTCAAATAATTATATAAATACACCTGTGTATTGGTGACCATACTCTTTGTGTGTTTGACCATCCATTCATTCTTCAATCCACTTTTAAACATTCTTCTTCTTCTTGATAGATTTAGACTGCAATCAGTAGAGCAGAGATTATGGCATCAGTGAAGTAGGCAGAGCCAGGCTTTCTTAAGTGACAATCAGTGCCGTGAACAATTATGATCTTCCTTGCTTGTTTGTTTGCTTGACAAATGAATACACTTCATTATATTTCCCTCTCCAGCACACCCTAAAACTTGCCAGAAACTTGCTTGGTACATTCTTGTTCAAATGTGATGACATTGTTTCTGGGTCTTTTCAGGCCAAAACATATAGTTCAATGTTGCAGCTTCCCTAATCTGTTTTTGAAGTTAGGCTTTGATTTTGAGCAGATTCATTTGGAAGAAATTTTCCTGGATTCCAAATTGTTTAGGCTTTTAAAGGTGAGCAAGATAACTTCATATATTTTAGAGTTAAAAGTGGAGGAGGAGGAAGACACTATTAAGAATAGAATAAGCAGATAGCAGATTTTGATTAACCCTAGTAGATTGACAAAAGTTATTGATTTCAGTGCAGTACAGTAACAGAAGGACTGCTCTTCCCTTGGCATCATAAAACTGAAATGAAGCTAGAGATAGAGGATTATTTTTCTTCTTATAGGAACAACTTGTGAGTCACAGTCATTTCTGGGAGTTGAAACTCATTCCTGGACCCAGAATTGGATGTGCACAGTTTTCCTGAGGAAATAACAAACTAATTCAGGGGAGGTCAGAATGAATAATTATGTGGCATGGTTGCATGTTAAATAAAAAGTTCTTGAGCACAATTTATTTTATTTATTTATGTTTCTTATCAATTTGCAGTTTTGTCTATATTTTGCCTTTGCTCTGAAAACTCTTTATGTTGACAACAGCAATCTTTAGGAGCAGTTAAATTGAGAGATGTGACTGACTTGATTACACATGTCAATGGTCAGGCTGGACCACTTGAGCAAAGATTTTTCTTTCAAGTGCAGTGTACTTTGCAAACTGTATAGCTATGCAGTCAGAATCGAACAAACAATATGAATAAAAGAATATTTCAGGCAAACTGCAACTATGATCTGTAAAATCTTCTTAGACATGATGATCAATAATAATAGAATAGAATAGAATATAGAGTATAGTATAGTATAGTATAGTATAGTAGAGTAGAGTAGAGTAGAGTAGAGTAGAATAGAATAGAATAGAATAGAATAGAATAGAATAGAATAGAATAGAATAGAATAGAATAGAATAGAATAGAATACTTTACTGGCCAAGCGTGATAGGACACACAAGAAATTTGTCACCAGTGCACAAGCTCTCAGTGTACGTACAAACTACAAATGTGCAGTAAACATACAGTGTACATATGAACATAAGCTCTCGGTTACATATAAACAATAAAGTAATAAGTCATAATCTTAAATCATAACGTACAATCATAAAATACAAACAGCAAAGTGATGAATCATAAGATACCAATAGGAGAAAGTAATAGGAAGATGAGAAGATGAATAGTAATACACCCCTATTACATGGGTAAATATCCTATGATCTAGTGATGAATAAGAAAAGTATAAATCATAGAAATTTAGAATATAAATAGTTGCACCCTAGGACAAGTGAAAATTATTTTTAGTTATTAGTTTGTCTCCCCTTTTTAAATTCCTCATAATTTGTCCCTGCAGAATTGGGAATGCTACAGAATAGAAACAAAGATTGAAGATATGCATATAAATGATGGAGCATATGCATATAAAATATGCAAGTGCATTTGCATAAAATTGATTCTTGGCAGAAATTGAAATTTAGAAATCAAACAATAACTTTTATTTTGGTATCACATGAGCAAAGCAAAAACATGGCCCTTTGTTACAACCTCCTTGCATGCCTACGTCATTGTTTAGAGGAGTGAGCAGGCATTTTTTTCCTCCTGAGATCCTGATGTTTGGTGCTATCTAGGAAGAAGCTCCACACTTTCCTTAACTGGAGAGTTTGTTTTATTAAAAAAGGAAACCAAAAACAAGAAAGAAAGAACAAAGGAAGCAGAAAGAAAAATTGTAACCAGCCTGCCTTCCATAGACCTGAATATTGTGTGGGTCAGAAGGAGGGCTGAGAAGGTATCTGCAGACTTCTCACATCCTGGACACAAACTGTTTCAATTCTTCCCCTTGGGATGGCGCTATAGGATGTTGCATGCCAAAACAATTAGACACAGGGACAGTTTTTCCCCTTGTGCCATCGTTCTGCTGAACACCTAATTGTCACAGTGCTGTCTAATGTCTATGTGTATTGACCCATGTAGTTTGGCTGCATTATTATTATTATCTTCTTTATGCCCCTCTCTTACTGGTATTATTATTATAATTATTATTCTGTTGCTTTGCATGTACACTGAGAGCTTTTGTACCACAGACAAATTCCTTGTGTGTCTAATCACACTTTGCCAAATAGAGCATTCATTCATTCATTCATTCATTCATTCATTCATTCATTCATTCATTCATTCATTCAAGCAGAGATGTGGGAAACTCAGTCAAACAGGCACTTCAGCAGTATTGTATTCTTCAGACAGCTAGAGAAAACCATAATTTTTGGAGCCGCAAGACCTCTGAGAATCTGAGCTGAGAGACCTGGAGGAAAAGAGCTCCACCAGAGTTTGCAAAAATAAGCAAGCAAACTTCCTATAGCAGTGATGCTGAAACTTTTAGAGACATGACTTGCCCTCACTCTGGACCCCGCCCCACCCTCTGCCACACCATCCACCCCGCCCGCAGTGCCACCCACCACCTCCATGGCCTGCTGCACATCACCCAGGCGGCCCAGCAGCGCCATACTGTCCACGCCTTTAACCCACATCCCACAGCATCAACTGCATGCAATGGGGCGCAAGGGCGGAGTCTTGTCCCAGCTGCCCGGCTGCTATGTCCTTGGCTGCACTGCTCCACATGGGCTGCAACTGGGGGTGATTCTCCTCTGGGGAGGCTGCTGGTGAGGAGGAGGCTGTGGGGGGAGACTGGGACAATGGCGCGGGTACCCACAGAGAGGGCTCTGACTGCCGCCTCTGGCATGCATGCCATAGGTTCTCCACCACTGCTCTATGAGTTCATAGTGACCTAACCCTAACTCTAAGTGGGATTTTCCTCCAATGGATTTTCCCATGTATTTTACCAGGAAACATAGATAGGGCATGCTGGAAAAGTCAGTGCCTCCTAACCATACCCAAGCACTCTGAATTTATTGGCAATATCCATTTTACTCTATGAATTCATGGTGACCTAACCCTAAACCTATGTGGAATTTTCCTCCAATGGGATTTTCCCATATATTTTACCAGGAAACATGGATAGGGCAGTCTAGAAAAGTCAATAGCTCCTAACCATACCCAAGCACTCCAAATTTGTTGGCAATGTCCATTCTGCTCTATGAGTTCATGGTGACCTAACCCTAACCCTACGTGGAATTTTCATCCAATGGGATTTTCTTATATATTTTACCAGGAAACATAGATAGGGCAGCCTAAAAAAGTCAGTGCCTTCCTAACCGTACCCAAGCACTTCAAATTTGTTGGCAATGTCAATTTTGCTTTGTGACATTGATGGTGATCCTTTTAGAGACCGATTGCTCAAAAAATGGACCTACCCCTGCTCCGCCTCATGCCCTACCCTCCCACCCCGCTTGAAAGGCCACCCACCAACTCCACGGCCCACCGCAGATCATCCAGGTGGCCCAGCTGCACCACGGTGTACACGCCTTCTGCCTCTGCTCTGCAGCATCAACTGCGTGCACAGAGCACCAGGGCGGAGTCTTGTCCCCTTTGCCCACTGCTATGTCGTTGGCTGCAATATTCCGCGTGGGCCTTGCTCAGGGGTGACTTTCCTCTGGGGTGGCTGCTGGTGAAGAGGCGGCTGCGGAGGGAGGCAGGGCTGGGGCGACAGCGCCCATGCCCACAGAGAAGACATTGAGTGCCCCCTCTGGCACGTGTAACATACTGTAGGTTCGCCACCACTGTCCTATTTTGCAAACCAGCTCCAGAAACAGAGGACTATGAGTGCTGGGGGCAATAGAAAAGCCCATTCACAAGTCTATAAAGAAGAGAAAAGGGTTTTCGCATGCAAATTGACTGAGTCTGGTTACAATCTCAAGGAAAGTTTTAAAGAAAAAATAGCTAAGAAAAGATAGTGCTAACATTGGAATAGGAACATAGAAAGACAATACCAAAGCAGAAATGTATGGATTAAAAAATAGAAATAGAATAGTTGTAGACTTAGAGTATTAGGAAGAAGCTTCTTGGATGAGAAGCGAAATGTCTTGAAAGAAAAACAAGAAAGTCCAGTTGCCTCTTGAAAAAGCATCTTTGGGATAGAGTAAGATAGTTTAATTTTATACAATAAAACAATTTAGTGTGGGAAAAACTAATAGTCTCTGTATCTCTATTGTTATGAAGAAAAACCCTAACCACAAGCAAGATGTGAAAGAATAATTTTTTAGCTCATTGCACAGCATGCTAATCCCTGCATGCAGATGTAGTTTAGGATAGAATGTACTGCTTTCTTTTTCTTGCATAGTTCTTGCATATATTGACTGCACCTGTAAAAGGAATCACGCATCATTGCACTCTCAATAAACTGCATTTATCCCATGATATATTCGCAAAATGGAACCCTTTCTCAGTGGCAGAGCAATTCTATGGCATCAGAGATCACGACCAGCGTGGTTACATACCTCTATGAATTTCAGGTCCTTGGTATAGGATAGTGAAGACTGGGGATTGAGTAGTGGAACGGCAGTGCTGCATGGCCACAGCATCAAAGCACTCAAGATCATCAAGTGGTTCATGCTAGAGCTTCCAAACTAGCTTTAATGAAGCAAGTCTTTAGCCCTCAATGTCTTGCAGCCCAAGAACACCGGCTTTTATAAGTCTGAGTGAACAAATGACTGTTGTAAGATCCCAGGTGACTCATTTTATGGCATTTGTCTGCTTTTTTCTGAAATATTTTTGTTCAAGTGTCAGAATTTCAAAATATTATCGGGAAACACAGCTTGATAGCTTTTGTTTCTTCCTTGTTGACATTTCCACTGATGTATACGTGCAAGAGGTACTTTATTTCTCTCCCCCTTTTCAATTTTTTTCTTTAATCCCCTAAACCACAGGCTAAAGGGAAGTTGACTTTTCAAAATGCAGTCCAACGTAATTGGGAATGACCTAATATTGTTTGACTTACCCAATCTTATTTTTTGTTTTGCTTGCCACCAAGACTTAGCATTTTGATATGTTTATTTTATATATTTTTGAAATTATTCTCTTTTTCCACATTTTGGTTTTGTGGGTCTTATCTAATTTTAGGATGGGATTGTTAACTGCCCAGAGTTTTTGGGATTAAACAGCATGCAAATGAAAGTGAACAATCAAACCGAGTATTATTTTCTATGAAGACTTGCAGAGAGCTTGTATGCAGAGGAATGAAAAGTGGAAGAGCCCTTCACAGATTATGCTTCTGATTTAAGGGTGCGAAGAGTTATAGTTTGTAAAAGTAGCCATGGTGGATGACCTATAACACTGTTGAAAATTGTCAGAATTTTCTGTTGAAAACTGAATTTTCTGTCGAACAGAATTTACTGTTGAAAAGTGTTAGAAGTCTATGTCCTTAGCTATATTTACATTTCCACTTTTTAAAACTATATGACTTCAGTTGCTTTCTCTGGTAGCATATGAAACTTTATGTACCTGGAGGATCTTTAGCCCTTCCATCATTTGGATGAATATTGCAAGACCTCAACTGAAGAAAGAATGGGACCAAGCCAACAGTCCTGCAGCTTCCTGTGCAATACTGTCAAGCATTCAGCTGTTCTCTCCTCTGTGGGACTTTGCAAAACAGGTTACATAGAGAGATGTGTAGCCATTTGTGGAGTGTTATCCTATTATGCATTCTTTTTAGACATCTCAGAATGAACAATCTTCAGACCTCAAACTACCAAAATTTTATCTCATTCACAACTCACTCGCATCTAGTTATACATTCATATAATTCATCGGAGATGCTAGATTCCCATCTTCTTTTTCTTCTGTCTTATCTTTTTTTTTTTTAAAAAAAGAGTGGAACCCTTTCCCCATTACAGGCAGTCCACAACGTACGACCACAATTAAGCCCCAAATTTATGTTACTAATGAGACAATTGTTAAGTGAATTTTGCCTCATTTTACAACCTTTCTTGCCACAGTTATTAAGTGAGCCCCTCACAGTTGTTAAGTTTGTAACACACTTGTTAAATGAATCTGGCTTCTCCATTGACTTTGCTTGTCAGAAGGTTGCACAAGGTGAACACATGACCCTCGGACACTGCAACTGTTATAAGTATAAACCAATTGCCAAGTGTCCAAATTTTGATCACACACCATGGTGATGCTGCAAAGGTCATAAGTATGAAAAATGTCCGTAAGTCTTTTTTTTCAGTGCCGTTGCAACTTTGAATGGTCACTAAATGAACAGTTGCAAATCGAGGACTACATTTTGTGATCTAGTGATTTATGTTGTAATCTAGTGAAAGAACAATTAGCCAGTGGAACAGCTTGGCTCCAGAAGTTGTGGGTGCATCATCACTGGAGATGTTTAAGAAGAGACTGCACAGCCAGTTTTCTGAAATGGCATAGGGTCTCCTGCTTGAGCAGGGGGTTGGACTAGAAAACCTCCAAGGTCCCTTCCAGCTCTATTCTGATTGATTGATTATATAGTAAATACATATAATGCCTTCACATGATAGCCTGATTCCACAACCTGCTAACAAGAGCTGAATCCGTCCCATGTGCTGAATCATAAATGATTCTATCATGTTTTAGTCTAGTCTAGTATGTTGTGCAAAACTAGTCAATAAGATAAAAAGGAGAAACAATAAGTTAGAAAGGAGAAACCCATCTCATATTAAGATAACTTTTAGAATATTTTGGCTGACATAAAGAAGCTAAAGTTAGATATGAATCAAGACAGGGCTTTGTTCAAATCACTTTCAGACCCGCCCCTGTTTCAGAACAAGCTCATGACTGAGATAAAGTCAAAGAGTGACTCTGCCTTTGGTGCAGAAACCGTCTTGTGAGAACCAGACTATTTTGCCTACTCACCACATCATAGAATGTGTGCAAGAACTTGGAAAATCCCTTTGTTTATGAGGAAGTTTTGGTGGGCAAAGTTACTTGAAAATGATTAACAAATTGCCATCCAGCAACACCTGTTTTTGAAAGGAAAATATTAATCATTAAAGCTGAAAATATTAATGATCACAGATTGTCACTGGCATACCATTTAACATCTTAAAGAGGATGCTGGATTTAGGCAGAATGAAATTTGGTGCAGATCTTTCAGGTGGACAAAAAAAGAAAAAAGAAGCCTCATGTTGATGTTCAGACTTCCACAATTCAGTGGTCCCTGGATATGTTGCCTGATGAATTTGAAAAGGGCCAGTTTGGTGAGCCTTAAATTAGTCTAAGTCTGGATCTAACAATTTGATGTCTTAATATAACCATAATACTGAATTACGCTGTTTTCTGAACTCATACAAAATACAAGTAGTTTGTTTAGGGACTGTTCAAAGCTGCAACGGTACTGAAAAAAAATGACTTATGACTGTTTTTCACACTTACGACTGTTGTGCATTCCCATGGTCATGTGATCAAAATTCAGATGCCTGGTAACTTTCATATTTATGTCCTGGGGTCATGTGATTTTTTTGCAACCTTCTGATAAGCAAAGTCAATGGGGAAGCCGGATTCACTTAACAACCATGTTACTATCTTAACAACTGCAACGATTTACTTAACAACTGTGGCAAGAAAAATTGTAAAATGGAGCAAAACTCACCTAACAAATGTCTCATTTAACAACAAAAATTTTGGGCTCAGTTGTGGCTGTAAGTTGAGGAATACCTGTGTTGAACCCTAAATAAATCAGAGGGGATTCACACCAGTTAAACATGCAACCGAAACCACCTAAGTGTAAAATTTATTTATGTTGTGTTGTGCATGTTGTAATGGTAGGTCAGAAAGACCTTGAGAAATGGGGGAGAGAAATAATGCCTAGGAAGTGATCAGATAAGAGAAGGTTCAGCCCGCAGCTGCATAATAGGTAGAGAAAGAGGCTTAGAGGGGATTCTCCCTAACTTCTCAGGCTATAACAGAACCTGGGAGATTTGTACTTTCAGACTTGCAGGATGTTGTTAATGTAGACTTACAATCAAATAGAAGTAGCTCATATAGTGTGTTTCCTGTTTGGTATTTGTGGGAAGGCTGACATGTTGTGCGAAGCTATCTTTAGCCTCTAATAGACAATTTTAGCACAATGTTTAGTCATTATATACAATTCTATTTTTAAAATACTTTAGTCATGATGTATTCTTGCTTTTACATTGAAGAGATCATGTTATAGTTTTTACACTTCGCATCGTCCAAATGTGTGACTTTCATCACGTGCCCCATTGGTCATAAGCAGTGAAATGATTTTAAACTGCAGTGCATCTAGATTTTAGAGCAAAGTGCAATCATTCATTTCAATCCTAATGCTCCATCTCTTTCACAAACAGTATTGAGGTAACTTGCAAATAAAGCACTAAAACTTTATAAAAATAACAAACAGGAATTGAATATCTGATATGAGAAAATGTAGACTGCTGAATGTTCAGGCTTCTCTGTGAAGCTGTGTTAGATGGAGAGAGGCAGCAATGCTTGAAGCACAAAGAGAGTTTGATTCAGAATAAAAGAATTGGAAGGGACCATGGACATCTTCTAGTTCAACCCCTTGCGTAAGCAGGAAGCCCTATATCATTTCAGACAAATTGTCCAATCTCTTCTTAAAAACCTCCAGGGTTGGCATATTCACAACTTTGGGAGGCAAGTTGTTCCACTGATTAATTGTTCTAATTGACAGAAAATTTCTCCTTAGTTCAAGGTTACCCTTTTCCATGATTAGTTTTTATCCATTGCTTCTTGTCCTGCCTTCAGGTGCTTTAGAGAATAGCTTGACTCCCTCTTCTTTGTGGCAACCCCTGAGATATTGGAACACTGCTATCGTGTCACCCCAGTCTTTCTCTTCATTAAACTAGACCTACCCAATTCCTGCAACCATTCTTCATATGTTTTAGCCTTCATTCCCCTATCACCAGTCCTTCATCACCAATTATTATTATTATTATCATTTTTGTCCATCTACTGAGTCCTTCCCAAGGACCTGGGATAGGCAGATATTGTTCTTTGATGGTGTTAAAGGTATTTTTATTTTTACAAAT
This sequence comes from Crotalus tigris, assembly GCF_016545835.1. Classification (NCBI taxonomy): domain Eukaryota; kingdom Metazoa; phylum Chordata; class Lepidosauria; order Squamata; family Viperidae; genus Crotalus; species Crotalus tigris. The sequence goes on along the minus strand of NW_024097207.1, from coordinate 649,784 downwards.
TTTATTTATAATACAGTTAAAAACAAACAAACATTGGATTTAATGTGACATTCCAGTATATACATTCTTATCAGATTATTCCACTTTTTACAATCAATTCTTCATCTCTACATATACATCTAAGTTTTATATACAATACTTGTTCTAAAATAACATATATTTCTATCTTAACATTCATCTTTAATCCCGACCAACCTCTTCAAATTCTTCCAGGGATAAAATTTATCCCAGGTTTCATAATAAACTGATCCACATTTGTCTTTTAATATCATTGTGAGCCTGTCCATTTCCGCACACGCTAATATTTTTTGTATTAACTCTTCCTCTGTGGGAATTTCCATTTTTGTGCAAAGGCAAGCCTAGCTGCAGTCAAGATGTGTAGCAGCAGGTAGATTGTTCCCTTGTCGTATTTTTCTGCCGTTATTCCCAACAAGAAATACTTTTAACTCTAAGTCTAGTGTTAATATATCTCTCAACCAGTTTCATGTCCTGTTCCAATACTCACGAGTCTTTGGGCATTCCCACCACATATGGTAGTATGAACCTATTGCTTTTTTACATTTCCAGCATAGGGGTGAGATGTTTGGACCCATTTTGGCTAGCCTTACGGGTGGGAAATGCCATCTATAAAATGATGGTGTTAAAGGTATTGTTGAGTCCGTGGTGGGAAAACAGACACGAGAAGCAGCTGGAGTTCTCAGTTTCATTTATTCAGCGTTCAGCTTACAGGAAGATGGCTTCAGCCTCGCCCAAACGCCTCGCAGCCTCTTATATAGGCAACTCCCGGGTAAATGGGTTACTTTTCCCGCGCCAGCACCCGCGCATGCGCACGGCGCTGGCGACAGCCTGTCTGGTCCCGGGCAGCTTTGCACCTGCCCGGGACTGCCTGCAAACGCCCGAGCCGTTTGCAAGGCTCGGGACATAACACCCCTTTCCCCCGGGCTAAAACTACTACCAACATACAACATTTATTTTATATGACATTTTGCTCCCCAGTGCTCCCACTGATTACTGGCTTTTGCCTTGCCAGCAATGTTATGTAATCTTCTAGATACTTAGGAGATTTCTTTGCTCTCTGTGACCTTCTTAGCTCTGGGTTACTGGCATAAGTCCCCTGACTGGAGGGAGGCGTGAGCCTGTTCTCTCTATTGTGCCCTGGTGTCTTCCAAGGACTGTGCCCCGATGCCTGGCCTGCTTGCTTGCCCACCGGGCTCGTCAGGCCAGGGCTTCTGTTACTTTGTGACCTGGTTGACCTACCTAGCTGTAGACCCTCAGGCCCCTTGAAGTGATAGCCGCTGCTGGGCGTCTCTGTAGAACCTCCTAGGTCAGTCCAAGACCTGTCAGGAGGCTGTCCATTCCCTGAACCCCATTCTGTGTTCGGGCTCGTGTGGGTTTCTGTACTTTCCCAAAACTCAGGTGTTCCCTGATTTGTGCTAGGGTTGTTGTAGTCGGGACTTGGTTCCTCGACTAGCTCTGTGTATGTTTGACCCCCTGTAGGATTTGGGGTAAGGTCAGGCCAACCTTGGGAATTGTGTGCCAGCTCTCTTGCGGGGAATGATTTGTTGGGATGCCCCCGGGTATCCTCCGTTGCTGGAGTGCTGTGTGATGTGTGTGGAAAGTGAGTATGCCCCCGGGGTGACTCCCTGGCTGGAGTAGGCGTGAGTGCCTGTTGTGTGGGTAAGCTCCATGACTTTCTTTTCGGAGCAATTGCAGAACCTTGGGACGGGCCGTTTGTGGCTCCCTCAGTGGAGATGGGCAGTAGCTCTTGCCCTTCCCTTTGCTCCAAAGGGTCCCCCTCCCCCCCTGGAAAAGACCCAGGAGTCTCAGCAGAAAAGTCTCGCCTAGAGCGAAGTTGGTCGATGTGCCGACGCAGGACACGACCGTTGTCCAGGGCAACCTCGTAGGAGAGAGGACCTGTGATCCTGGACACAGAAGCGGGGACCCATGTATGACCAGGCCCGTAATTGCGAGCCCAAACCGGGGCACCCACAAGTAGTTGTCTAGGTGCCCTAGGATGTGAGGTAGATGAAGGCAGTCTGTCCGGATGCAACCGGTCAAGTCTAGTAGTAAGTTGGCGCCCCCAACGAAGTTCAGCTGGACTTCTCCCTGTAGAAGTGGACAGTGTGGTGCGATAAGAAAGGAGAAAGTCAGCCAACCTGTGATGCCAGTCCCCGTAGGTGAGTCTCTTCAAGGCGTCCTTTGCGATGCGCACCATGCGTTCAGCCATACCGTTGGTGGACGGGTGAAAAGGCGCAGACGTGGCATGACGAATCAGGTTTGCCTGTAAGAAAGCTTGGAATTCGGAGGAGGTGAATTGAGGGCCGTTGTCGGACACAATGACATCTGGCAGCCCGTGTGCAGCAAAAATCCCCCTCAGTACCTGAATAGTCTTTGCAGTGGTGGTGGATGAGACAGGCACAACCTCAAGCCATTTTGAATGGCTGTCAACAAGGACCAAGAAGAACTGGCCCTGAAAGGGCCCAGCGTAGTCAATGTGCACCCTAGACCATGGGGACTGTGTTTCCTCCCATCTATGCACAGGAGCTTGGGGCATCTCTGGGCGAGATCGTTGGCACAGGTGGCATGCGTGTACCTTAGCCTCAATATCTTTATCTAAAGCAGGCCACCACAAGTGGCTGCGTGCAAGAGCCTTCATACGAACAATGCCAGGATGACCCTCGTGGAGGGATTCTAAGACCCTAGTCCTCATTGAGGTGGGAATGACAACTCTGTTTCCCCAAAGCAGACAACCCTGAGAAAGGGACAGTTCGTTTCTTTTGGACCAGAAACTCTGAAACTCAGGACTAGGGCAGTGCTCAGGCCACCCGGACAGGACCCAGGAGCGGACACGTGAAAGTGTGTGATCTGTACCTGTTTCAGCGGTAACATCCCTGGCACTAAGAGGGAGCTCGGGCAAGGCTTGGATTGATAGAATGTTGACAGCTGGCGCGGGGTCAGCTTCTACTACTGGCAGAGGCAATCTACTGAGGCCATCAGCATGGCCCATTTCTTTCCCAGGCTTGTGGAGTAATGAAAAATCATATGCAGACAAGAAAATAGACCACCTAAGCATTCTAGGGGAAATGATGTGGGGAGTCTGCTTACGTGTGGTAAACAGTCCCAGCAGAGGCTTATGGTCAGTGAAGACCGTGAAATGCCTGCCATATAGAAAATCGTGGAATTTTTTAATTCCAGCAACAACAGCCAGAGCCTCCCTGTCTATCTGAGCGTAGTTGCGCTCGGCAGAAGACAGTGTTCTGGAGTAGTATGCAATAGGAACCTGAGTTCCATCAGACCTGAGGTGACTCAGGACAGCTCCAACCCCGTAGGGGGACGCATCACAAGCGATGCACACAGGGAGAGACTCGTTGAAATGTGCAAGAACACTGTTAGAAGTGAGCAAGGCCTTGACTTCTTTAAAGCAAGCCTCATGCGCTTGTGACCACAGCCACACAGCCTGTTTGTCTAGTAGCCTGTGAAGAGGCTCAGCTACACTAGCTTTATGTGGAAGAAAAGAATTGTAGAAATTCAGGAGGCCTAGAAAGGCCTGAAGTTCGGCCTTAGACTTTGGCCTGGGTGCATCTAAAATAGCAGTTAGTTTGGATTCAGCAGGATGAATCCCAGCAGCATCAATTTTGAATCCCAGAAATTCAGTAGAAGGCACCCCAATCTGGCATTTGTCTTTTCTGAGCTTGAGGCCTGATTTCCTGAATCTTAACAGGACAGCCCTAAGCCTTTCAGCTAGAATGTGTGTGGAGTCTCCTGCAATCAAGACATCGTCAAAGTAGGGGCAGACCCCTGGTATACCTCGTAGTGTGTTTTCCATAACGCTTTGGAAAATCCCAGGAGCGACATTCACTCCAAACTGTAGCCTTTTTACCTTAAAGGCTCCCCTGTGGGTCACAATGGTCTGAGCTATGGCAGCATCATCATCAACAGGCAGCTGTTGATATGCTTGAGCTAGGTCAAGCTTTGCAAAAACACGCCCCCCCTTGAGAGAGGCCAGGATGTGACTGACCACAGGAACAGGATAGGCATGTTGCTGCAATGCCTTATTGAGTGTGCATTTGTAATCAGCACAAATGCGAATGTCCCCATTTGCCTTTAGAGGCGTGACAATGGGGGTCTCCCACGGGCTGGAATCAACAGGTTCTAGGATTCCCTGTTGGATTAGTTTGTCTAGTTCAGTGTCAATCTTACTTTTTAAAGCAAAAGGGACCCTTCTTGCTTTAATCCTAATGGGAGTGACAGTGGGGTCTAGCTTTAAGGACACAGGTGGTCCTTTGAATGTGCCCAGCTGGGGGCTGAAAACATCTGCAAATTCTGTGCAGACTTCCTGTAGGTCGAGTGTTTGTAAGCTATTGAGTCCTGTGACGTGTATCCCCAGGGCCTCAAACCAATCGAGTCCTATGAGACTCGTTCGTTCACCCCCTACTACTAATAAGTCTAGTGGACCTTCAAAACTCTTGTATTGCACGTTAAGGGTGGCCTCCCCCTTAACACACACTCTTGAGTTCTGAAAATCTGTTAATACAATATCAGAAGGCCTTAACTTGGCCTTAGACCCACTTCTGGAACAAATCTTCCTAAATGTATGCAATGAAATGATGGACAGGGCAGACCCTGTGTCTAGTTCCATAGATAATGGAACCCCTTGTAGCTTCACGTTGAGTGACAGCTTTTTCTTCATGGGCTTGTGTGTGCCTGTTCTACAGATGCTTCTTCGCGAAGCGCAAAAACCTACCCTATTCTGGCTGGGGAATCTGGTACCCTTCAGGCGTTCTTCTTGGGGTTGTGCCTTTCGTCGGCCCAGGCACACAGCTGCAATGTGCCCTTGTTTACCGCATGCCCGGCAGGTAGCGGAGCGGAACTTGCAGTCGGTTCTCCTGTGGCGACCTCCACAGCCGATGCACTTGAGCGGAGCCGAAGAGCTTCCCTTCTGGTTCTCTTCCTTCGCGGGGTGTAGACGGTCGACTTCCTCGTCCGGATCCTCCTCGGAGTTTCGTCGGACGTCTTCCTGGTGCACGGACGCACCCTCTGCACTGTTTCTGATCGGCCGCATGTTTTTGACGGCGCCGCCTGCTGCTTCTTCTGCGGTGACTTCCCTTAAGGCGTCTTGGAAGGATAATTCTTCCTTTGCGAAAAGTCTCTGTTGTAGCTCGCGATGCCTTAACCCGCACACGAATCGGTCCCTCAGTCGTTCCTCGAGGTCCTTGAACTCGCAGGGTTTGGCGGCCTTCCGTAACGCGGCGATGTATTCCTTGGCTGACTCACCGGACCGTTGATCCCTTTGTTCGAAGGTGTGGCGCCATGAGATAACGGACACCTTGGGATGGAAATGCTCCTTCAGCAGCTTCTTCAGGTCTGCGTAGCTTACAGACTCTACTGGGACAGGTGCTGCAAGGTTTTCTGTGATTTCGAAGGCATCTTGGCCGCAAACGCAAAGCAGGGTGGCCGCCTTCAAGCTATCTTCCCTCACTTGGTTTGCCTTGAAGTAGTTCTCCATTCTGGATACGTAGGACTCCCACCGCTCTGGATGTGAGACGTCGAATTCCGAAAGCCTTCCGATTTTCGCCATCTTCGGATCTTCAGGAGACGGGTCTATCAGCCAGCCTACCCCCGAATGCGCACCGGATTGGCGGGCAGCTGCCGAGTCGACGCCGTTCCTCTTTCGCTGCTCAGGACTCCTTGGGTAAGCTTACACTTCTTCCTTTCCAGGTAGTGCAAGGCATCCCACCTTCGTCGCCAGTGTTGAGTCCGTGGCGGGAAAACAGACACGAGAAGCAGCTGGAGTTCTCAGTTTCATTTATTCAGCGTTCAGCTTACAGGAAGATGGCTTCAGCCTCGCCCAAACACCTCGCAGCCTCTTATATAGGCAACTCCCGGGTAAATGGGTTACTTTTCCCGCGCCAGCACCCGCGCATGCGCACGGCGCTGGCGACAGCCTGTCTGGTCCCGGGCAGCTTTGCACCTGCCCGGGACTGCCTGCAAACGCCCGAGCCGTTTGCAAGGCTCGGGACATAACAGGTATTATTGCAGGAGGTAAGTTGTTCTGAATAAAGCTGCCGTCTGCAATTGACTGATGATGATTTTGTTATTGTCAATTCTTCTGCCTAATGCCACATCCACTATCCAGACTTTTTTTGTCATTCTTATTAGCAATTGTTAAGTCTGGGGTATTATGTTGTCTCTAAACTCTGAAGCCTCAGAGCAATTTAGCTTCTTCTTTTTCTATTTTATGATTCCACTAGTTCTTGCTTGCAGGTATATGGTCTTTCTTGTGGATCTTCTAATCTACCATTGTCACTACTCTGTCATGCCATTGTTTGTGCTATCTTCTTGCGGCAACTAACCAGGTGATCCATTGTTTTTTCCGCTTCTTTGCTGAGGTAGCATTTGCTGTCTGTTACTGTCTTCTCAATTCTGACTTTGTATATATTTGTTCTTAAGGCTTGGTCTTGTGCAGGCAGAATTAGCTCCTCTGTCTCTTTGTTCAGTATTCTTACTCTTAACCATTGCCAGGTCTTGTTATTGTCTGCTTTGCCTCCTATTTTTTTTAAATGTACTGGCCATGTAATGCTTTGCCTTGCCATGTCTCTTTTCATTTCGTCTTTCTTGTATGCAAGTTTTGCCTCTCCAGTCTCAGTAAGCTTTCCTGGTATACTAGCTTCAGTGCATCTTCATCACTTAACTTCCAATGCCCTTTTCCCTTCTTTAATTGTCTGGTGCACTTGCAACATTCCACGCCCACCTATTTTCCTTGGTAAGTGGAGTCTGTCAACATGTGGATGAAGTGAATGATTCATTGTCATTATATTTCTGGTCTTCCTTTACTCTCTCCCTCTCTCTCTCTCTCTCTCTCTCTCTCTCTCTCTCTCTCTCTCTCTCTCTCTCTCCCTTCCTCCCTCCCTCCTCCCTCTCTCTCTCTCTCCATTCATCCATCCCTCCATCCAGCCCAATGTGCTGAGAAGTATTTAATATGAGAACCACAGACAAGTAGGATAGGAAAACAGATTTTTGGAAAGCGTAAGAACAGAACATGCCTCAGAAACAAATAACCCTTTGTTTATGAAAGGGGAGAATGTCAGCTAGATAAGGGAAGTCTGATATTCTAAGGAGACTTTCTTTATTTGGCTAGCTGGGTGCCTGTGCTATCTTGGTCATTTCAGCTTTGGTGTTGAAATTGGATGAGGAGGAATGGGAGAAGATTGAATAGCAGAAGTTTAAACGGTGAGAGTTGGATTTCCTTTCTACAGTTGCAAAATGTTGCAGACAGATGTACTGAGTTCATGCTGTGGTAAATCCCTGTTTCTGGAGATAGATCCTGAAGTGCTGCATTTCAAAAGGAATCAAAAAGGAAAGAAATCAAAGGGAAAAAAATAATCAGGGAAGGGAAAAAAAATCTAATAATAAAAAATACAGTAAAAACTTTCAGTTTTAGTCCTTTTCGAGCACTACCAATTTAGGTAACAGTTGACAAAGTTTAGGTTCAAAAATTAACCTGGTTTGATATTTGATATTTTCTCATTGGAGGCTTATTAATATAGTAATCAGATTTCTTCTGCAAAATACATTCCTTCCAGGTTGTGGAATTTAGCCCTTTGGGGGCTTTTGCCTTTAGAAGAGCAGCCAAAAGTGTCTTTTATCAGCCCTTTGAAAAACAAGGGATTTATTTATGTTTTAATTCACTTTTTCTTATTTATGGATTTCCTCCCCCCCCCATAGTGACCAATTTCTGGATAGCGTCAGTGACAACTCGGAAAGAGATGATGCAAATATGACTATTGTTCTAAAATATATATTTTATTCTGTACTTGCATTAATTTTTATATGCATCTGTACTTATTTTAAGCCCCTTTATGTATTGCTCATAAAGAATTTACTTTGTATAAGCATTTCATAAATATTTTTTTATACTACTAAAACTCTCATGCCTTTAACTTTTAACTGGGCGAAATGCTATATTATAGGGCAAAACTTTGTCAACAAAGTTACCTCAAATTGGCTAACATATGGAATCCTGGGACCTGTTATTCCCAAAGGAATAAAATTTGGGAAAGAAGTGGCTGCTTGAGCACTGCCATGATGCTGCTGTGGTCACACGATGAGGAAAAGGAGGGAATTGTGGGATTGTGTCAGTGGCTGTTTTGTGAAATTGGGACGAGGTGTTTGTTTGAAATAATCTTCCCTTTTAATGTTGTCATCTTGTAGATTGGGATTGAGATGGAAATACATGAAATAGCTCATTGGTCTTTTCCATAAAATAAATCAGCCATTGAAACAGGCCAGCTATCTAACGTAGTTGAAAAATATGACATACAGTGTCCAAGATAAAAGACAGGGTGACAATAGGATGAAGCAAATGGTAGAATTAAAATATTGTCTCAGTTCTCAAGATCTCCTTTCTTCCCTGTTTCATCATTAGCAAGCAAAGAAAGTACATAATATCTATTGGTAAAAACTTTTTAAACAAACATATTCCAACAAGTCCAAAAAATAATGGAACAATTATTATAACAATTAATTTAGTTACCATTTGAAGTTACAATGACACTGACTTCTGGCTGACTTCACACTTATGACTGTTGCAGCATCCCCAGGGTCAGGTGATCAAAATTTGGATGTTTGGCAACTGACTCATGTTTATGAATGTTGCAGTGTCCCTGGGGTCATATAATCACTTTTTGTGACCTTCTGACAAGCAAGGTCAATGAAGAAGCTAGATTCACTTAACAATTATGTTACTAACTTAAGAACTGTGGCAAGAAAGTTAATAAAATTCACTTAACAACTGTCTTGCTTAGCAACAGAAATTTGGGGCTCAATTGTGGTCATAACTTGAGGACTACCTGCACTGAGTTTGGAACAAAACATATGAATTTTGGTCTTGAAATATTTGGAAACATTTGCAAATTTTGTACATTCTTATGCATAAATGGTCTCTGCAGAGCACAGTTTTAATGAGATAAAACAGTGGACTACACTTTCATCATACAGTACATCAAAGTGTAGTCCATTATTTTGAACAGTGAAATGTAGCTAAAGTCAATTAATTTTATTTATTTTATATATCATATTTAGAAATCATCCATCCCCCCCCCCTTCATAGAGTAACTTTAGGTGATATATAAATTAATCCTTTTTATAAGGGAAATTCTTTTTGTAGTTTTATTTATTTTAATACATATATTGTCCTTCAATAATAATAATAATAATAATATTGGAAGGGACCTTGGAGGTCATCAAGTCCAACCCCCTGCTCAGGCAGGAAACCCTACATCATTTCGGACAAAGTGGCTGTCCAGTCTCTTCTTAAAAACTTCCAGTGTTGGAGCATTCACCGCTTCTGGAGGCAGGTTGTTCCACTGGTTTATTGTTCTAACTGTCAGGAAGTTTCTCCTTAATTTTAGGTTGTTTCTCTCCTTAATTAGTTTCCACCCGTTGCTTCTTGTCCTGCCTTCAGGCGCTTTGGAGAATAGCTTGACTCCCTCTTCTTTGTGGTAGCCCCTGAGATATTGGAACACTGCTATCATGTTCCCCCTCGTCCTTCTCTTCGTTAAACTAGACATACCCAATTCCAGCAACCGTTCCTTATATGTTTTAGCCTCCAGTCCCCTAATCATCCTTTTTGCTCTTCTCTGTACTATAAAAATTTGATTAATAAATAAATGAAGATTACAATCTATTTCAATTCATTTTACCTTCCCTAAGGAATTATGTTCAACTCTGCAGCCGTTTCCATTCTTTTAAGTGCCTCTTCTAATGATTTCACCCCTTTCATGACTAAACCCATGGATCTAGTTCTGTAGAAGTTGTCACCAGGTTTCACCACTTTACTGGTGATAGCTAAGTCACCATCAGATGGTCCTTATGTCAGCATGGTAGAGACCTCTTCTTCCAATGATCTAGTAATGGAGAAGGCAGAACAAATGTGAGCAGAATGCAAGACAGATTAGCTTTTCACAGGAATAATTTAGGAAAGGTTAGGGATATTTTTCATAGCAAGTAAAATAACAACCAGCTGATATTTTCTATGTTGTAATGTGTAAAAAAAAAGTAGAGATGATCTTGGGGATAGGAAAGGAATGAGGAAACTGAGAAAGGAGTTGCAGAAGAGATGATATAGAAGCAATGGTGAGAAAGAAACTCTAAAGGTCACTGTCTTGATGTTGTTTAGATCTGACAATCTTTCCTCTTTCCTACAATAAAAAACATTACATTAATTCGTTTTCTGTCTGTTTCTTGAACCAGTTTATCACAAAAGGGTGACAACACTCATGCTTTGCCAGATGTGAGAAATATCCAATAAATAAAAATTGATATAAAAAAGCAAGTATGCAAAAAGAATTTCAATATCAGCAGGTCCTGTGATTCTTAGGAACTGCAGGGGACTCACATCACTCCACATTTTCAGAGCATTTGCTATGGCTTTGTCCACCTTGCATCTAGACATAGCAGGGGTGTAGTTGTTAATCCTTTGAGTAATGGAGGAAAACCCAAAAGATATAATTGGAAATAGATCTTCCCTTTTTCCTTCTATCTCTCAGAAATCTAATAGAAATATCTTAAACTGTACATCAGTGAAGATCAGTGCTGTGAACAAATATGATTATCTTTACTTGCTTGTTTGCTTGATAAATGAATAAACTTCACAATCTCCCACTCTCCAAACAGGTCTATAAAGAATGAAAAAGGTTTTCACATGCAAGCGGGCTGAGATTGGCTACAAAAAGACCCAGGTGAAAAGGAATGTTTTAAAGAAGAAATAGTTAAGATAAGAAAAGATGGTGCTAACATAGAAATAGGAACATAGAAAGGGAACATTGAGACAGAAGATTAAACAATTGAAATAGAATACTTGTAAACATATGAGTATCACGAAGACAGTAAGATAAGATAGTGGTTTAATTTTGGGCTGACTTGCCAAATGGGCACTTTCATATATATTTGGATTTTAATTGCCAGAAAAATATGAATAATTGTAAAGGAAGTTTCAGGCTGGTAAAAGATTATTAGACTGTTTATCACCTATCTGATAACAGCAGATCAAAGACTGTTTGCCTCCAGTTCCTAAATCCCTTAGATAGGGAGGCACAAGTAAGAAGTTAAACTGATAAGAACAGGGCAAGGGGTTTTTGCACTCCAAAGTTGATTAGAATGGTGAAAACATACCTCCTGAATATTTAGATGAGCATTAGCAGAAACATGCTAGAGTATATTATGGGATGGTGCATGTTAAATGGAAGGTAATATGCTAGTACAAAATGTCAGCAATATGTCAAATTACTGTAATAAATGGAGTCTGTTGTTTTCTCAAATAAAAGCATATAAAAGGTGCTCCTGAGAGCAGAAAATTGTTCCTCTTTTTGCCTAAAAGGATCCTCTTTACTTGTGTTATAAATAAAGAGTACTTGATATGCCTGCTTTTATGTTTTCAATAAATATTTACATTTATTGTTGACCCGATCCCAAAAATAATAATTATTTTTCCTTTTCCCTAGTCATAATTTTAATCATAGTTTGGGGAAAATTTGCTAGAAAATAAAAATGTGAGGCATACAGTTTCCAAATCTTATAATAACTATTTGTTGGGATCATGTTAACAAAAAAATAAATATTTACTGAGAGCATAGAATCAGGTGTGTCAAGAGATTCTCCTTGGCTAAACCCAGCTAACACAAATTTACTTAAGTAAATTAGCAAAAGCAGAAATTATTTGAATGCATTGATAAACGAACCAGTGGAAACCCTCAGGCCCAGGAGTAAGAATTTGAAAGACAAAGCAAATTACAAATTCAGATAAATTGATATGTTGCATATATCCAAGATATTTCACTTCTCATCCAAGAAGCTTCTTCAGTTCTGAGAAGTGAATAGAACTGAAGAAGCTTCTTGGATTAGAAGTGAAACATCTTCAAGTCCAGTTGTCTTTTGAAAAAAAAAAAAGCACTTTAGAGATAATCATAACTTGGTTGACTGAGAATCTCCATAGATATTCAGCAAATTTCCAGTTTCCAGAAATTGCTGGTATGGTTAATTTATAGTTTAATATGTCACTATAAAACCTATTTATAAAAAAATAACTTTAGTGAGTGTATCCTTGTAAACTTTACCATGTTGTGTGAATGCAGCTTAGCTATTGCTGAATGTTGGAAGTCAAGAGTCAAAAAGTGCAATGCTGCCAGTTCTGTAATCTGAATGGTGGACCTCAAAAATAGTTCAGGGTTCATGGTAAACTAGATATAAGTCACCTGTTTCTTTTGTTAGCTTCAAGCTCACTCTAACACAAGACATACATCCCAAAAATGTATTGTTTGTATAACTGAATCAGACTATTCAACAATGAAGAAGTGTCTCTAACCACAAAGTCTTCTGAGCTTGAGAAATTCTCTTTCTGTCACCTAAGAAGAGGAAGTAATTTTGCACCATTCTGTGATATCTCTTTTTGAAAGTGAAATGTAAATAGATAACCACTAGTTGATTACTAAATCATTTCATTAACTGATCCATTAAAGCCATTAAAATTCCACCATGGTGATTATTAACATTGGACAATGGTAAATTCTACTTATTTTCCCTTCAACACAGCATGCTTGCTAAGTTGATGTTTTCACCTGAAGGTATTGATTCATGGATACAGGGCTTTTCATAGTGAGATTTTGGCTCTTTTCCTTCAAAGGGCTGCAACTAACATCAGGCGATGGGGTCCTCTGGTGCCATGGGGCTTTTAAAGGTCTTTGCCTTTAGAAGCCAGTTAACTTCTGATTCAGAGAAAATGCTAAAAAGAGAGCTTTACCTCAATTCCCCTAGAACTCATGCAGGTGGCTTTTGATGAATAGAAACACCTGCCTCATCGTATCTCATGGTTCTTGAAATGCTTTCTTTTTCTCTTGAAGACAAGGCACAGTAACATGTTGGTCCCATCTCACATCTCTGTGGAACATATGGATAAGAAGTTTTCTTGTCAAAGTTTTGAAAATTCAAGGAAGAGGTAGCATACTCCTGCATACTTTCCCCTAAATTAAGAAATGAACAAACAGAGCACTGGTGTGTTTTATGGTGTATATACACTTTGGACTGCAACAAGTAATCCACTGACAGAATTGGCGAGATCCAAGGTTCTGAATAGCTGATTTATGCAACATGAATCCATGAATGGAAGCATGCATGGGTTAGGGTGGGGTATATCTACCCTGGAGAGATCATGAGATAAAGTAGGTGGAAGAACCAGCAAAAAATCTTCTCTTGCTCTGTTTTTTTTTTTTTTTTTAGCACAGAAGTCATTGAGTCCCAATGCCTTCCACCAATAGGAAAACCTCTTCAGTTCATAAGGGATCAACTTTGCATTGAACCACTGAAATAAATCTTGCCTAATTAATTCCTTGTTTGTTTATTGCTTTTTCCTAAGTGCTCCCAAGTTTATTACATTGAAGTCCTGTAAAAATGCAAACAAAACATCAGAATGTGAGCAGCAAAATGGAGTCAGAAACAAAAGCTGAGAAAGCAGAAAAGGATGTTAATTATTATTAAATCCATGAAAAGGATTTTGGAAACAGGATGGTTAGTTCTGCCATTAGTAGTTTCACTGGCATGGTAAAATTGATTTACTGATCTGTCCCCCAGGTAGATTTACTTTTGTGTGCTAGCCCCACACAATGCAGGAAGGTTATCCTCTAATCCAGGGTTGTCAAACTGCTGGCCCACAGGCCAGATGCATTATGCAGAGGCTGTGTCCACCCCAGATCTGGCAATGCAGAAAAAGTCACAATACGTCACAACATGTCACGTGATGCAGCGGGTTTGACACCCGTTCTCTAATCATCTCAAAGAAAGCTGGAGATGCGGTTACTTCTTTCTTCTTTTAACCTTTTCCTTCTTGGGAAGAAGAAAAATATTTATACCTTTGGATTAAATGGGGGAAAATTTCCCTTTTCTCATTTCTACTCTCTAATGCAGCTTTGGGGTGATTGGAAATTACCAAAATGACTGACACAAAGGCTCTGTTTTTCATCTTTGAAACATTATTTCATACTTAGGAGTAACTAGAATTGACTAATTCTCAAGTATTTCATATGTCATGAAAGGAGTTAGTTGATCCAGGAAGCTGACCAGGGCAAGATGGGGTATGTCTATATCTAAAATGTTCCACACTAGGTAATTGTGTCTTCTTTTGTGTGTGTGAGTTAGTACGCCTTCCACACCCAATGACTCAGTTCTAGTTTAATCATGTAAGCGAGCAACACAGGATTGAAGCAAGCTTCTCGCAATTCATGAACAATCAGGAACTGTGTTCTTTTGTGCTCTTCGTATGCTGATATGAGGCAGACATATCAATTTTCATTTCCTTATTTTATTGTTGCTGTCGGAGTCCATCGCTTCTATGCTGGAGCTTGTTTAGCACCAGAAAAGTAAAAAAAGAAAATCAAGTTAATATGCATAATAGAAGCCTTATCACTTTTTTCATGCATATGAAAGAGCCATGATGTGCAGTGGTTAGAATGCAGCATTAAGGCTAACTCTGCTGACCGCCAGCAGTTTGATCCTGACTGGCTCAAGATTGACTCAGTCTTCTAGCCTTCTGCTGTAGGTTAAATGAGGATTCAGACGGTTGGTCCACAATATGCTGACTCTGTAAACCACTTAGAGAGGGCTGTAAAACAGTATGAAGAGGTATATAAGTCTAAGTGCTGTTGCTATATCATACATGCAATGCTATTAAACATTTATAGGCCAGCTTTGAGGCCAGCTATCTTGATTCTTTTGACTCTCCATAGATGCCCATTTTGCACCCTGGCAAACAGCTCCCCAAAACTGGCCTTGCCACAACCCTAACTCTAACCCTTTTGAATTCTCACTTGGGAAATATTAATTATTCCAAGTTTGCATTTCTTTATTCTGAGTTCTATTGGACCTGGTGCATACAGTATATTAGAAGCATCACTTATCATGTATAAGCCATCCTTTGCAATAAAACATATTCATGCATTCATGGAGACAGATATAAAGGTAAAATAAAGGTCAGTAATATGACAGGCAGGGCACCATTTATTGTCTAGAGATAATAATTAGGAGAAGACATTGACCATCTTTTGAACAAATCCCCATAATATTCTTTGTGATGTATTTCTTGTTTGAAAGCAATATTGTATTCTTTCTATGCTTTGCTTCTATTAATATCAGATAACCTTTACCTCTATGGAGTTCTTTCTTTCTTTTTCTGTCGTAAGATTATGCTAATCACATCCAATTCAACCAGTTAAAGCAACCAGGATATCAGTTTAAGAAAAAATCAAAACAAACAGATATAAAGGATTCTTTGGTTAAACCTGGAGTGTATTTTAAACAGATGCATCTTGAGGGTCCTTGGTGCTCTCTGTGCTTGCTTGTTTTCTTGCAGATGTTTCATTACCCTAAATAGGTAAGATCATCAGTGCTAGGAAGAAGTGCTGTTTGCTGTCAGTTTATATTCTGGTGTCTTGTCTGTCTGTATGGGTGGGGGGCAGTCTGAGGGATTCTTTGGTTGGTCTGTTTACTAATGGCTCTTGGTCAGGTTCTTGACTGGGGTATTGCTTACTTGATCGTTGGTCTGATGCTGACCATGGAGTTAATCCATGCTGATCTGAGTGCTGATTACTGGTGAGGAGGTGCTGGAGTCTTTTTCTGTTTTGGAGGGGTTGATTGTCTCTTTTGCATAGTTTATAGATGTTGTTAATGTCTATGTGTCTATTGATGCTGATTTGTCAGAGTGTCAGGCTTCTAGAAATTCCCTGGAATTTTGGATTTGGCCTGGTCTAGCACTGTCACATTTTCCCAATTGAAACTATGATTAAATCTGTCTATATGCATCTTGTTTAATACGTTATGCTAAATCAAAATAGACCTGGTTTCTCAAACAGTAGGATGATCAGACAAACCAATATATTGGTAAGAAAAACCAACGTACAGGTATAGTATAAGGGGTATCTTGTTCAACAGTAGTAACTGTGAGAGGGATCTTGAAGTCCTAGTGGACAATCACTTAAATATGAGCCAGCAATGTGCTGCAGCTACCAAAAAAGCCAACACAGTGCTGGGCTGCATTTACAGAGGGATAGAATCAAGAACACATGAAGTATTAATACCACTCTATAATGCCTTGGTAAGGCCACACTTGGAATACTGCATCCAATTTTGGTCACCACGATGTAAAAAAGATGTTGAGACTCTAGAAAGAGTACAGAGAAGAGCAACAAAGATGGTTAGGGGACTGGAGGTTAAAACATATAAGGAACGGTTGCTGGCATTGGGTATGTCTAGTTTAATGAAGAGAAGGACGAGGGGGGGACATGATAGCAGTGTTCCAATATCTCAGGAGCTGCCACAAAATAGAGGGAGTCAAGCTATTTTCCAAAGTGCCTGAAGGCAAGACAAGAAGCAATGGGTGGAAACTAACCAAAGAGAGAAGCAACCTAGAACTATGGAGAAACTTCCTGACAGTTAGAACAATTAATCAGTGGAACAACCTGCCTCCAGAAGTTGTGAATGCTCCAACACTGGAAGTGTTTAAGAAGAAACTGGACAGCCATTTGTCCAAAATGGTATAGGGTTACCTGCCTGAGCAGGTGGTTGGACTTGATGACCTCCAAGGTCCCTTCCAATATTATTATTATTATTATTATTATTATTATTATTATTATTATTATTATTATTATTGTTGTTGTTGTTGTTGTTGTTGTTGTTGTTGTTATTGATCATCGCACAGTCAGCCAGATGTTCAGACTGGATTTGGCATTTTGTCTACCTATCAAGTCCTTATCCAGGACCTGGGATAGGCAGATGTGGATGTTTGATGGTATTACAGGTATGGTCACAGGATGGAAGCAGTTCCTAGTAAGGCCGCCATTTGGAATTGACTAATAGCGAATTTGTCAATGCCAATGGTGTTCAAGTGGTGCTCCAGTTGTTTTGGGATTGCACCCAAGGAGCCTATTACTATTGATACTACCCTTGCTTGCTTTTGCCACCGTCTTTCTATTTCTATTTGTAGGTCTTTGTATTTTGTTATCTTCTCCAGTTCTTTCTCGTCTATTCTGCTATCTCCAGGCACTGCCACGTCCACTGTCCAGACTTTTTTGTCTTTCTTATCGACAATTGTTAAGTCTGGGGCAGTGGTTCTCAACCTGTGGGTCGGGACCCCATTTGGGGTCAAATGACCATTTCACGGGGGTCGCCAAACCACACTGTCTGCCATTTTTTTCCCTTTTCCCTAGCTGTCCTACTCCCTCTTATTGGTGGCCACACCCACTTGGGGGTCACCACAACATGGGGAACTGTATTATGGGGTCATGGCATTAGAAAGGTTGAAAACCACTGGTCTGGGGTGTTATGTTGCAGGTGCTTGTCTGTTTGAATTCTGAAGTCCCAGAGCAGTTTAATTTTACCATTTTCTATGACTTTCTCTATTTTATGATCCCACCAGTTTTTGCTTACAGGCAAATGATATTTTTTGCAGATCTTCCAATGCACCATTGTTGCTACTTTGCCATGCCGCTGCTTGTATTATTATTACTATTATTATTATTATTATTATTATTATTATTATTATTATTATTATTATTATTATATAGATACATGGCCAAGCTTCACAAATCTCATGAGATCTTGAATATCTTACTCCTGAAATCTGTGAGACAAGCATTGAGATCCTTGTGAGATGAAGAAAGGAAGACAAGTGACAAAATGTGTCTAGTCACTAACCCTGTGACTTTTCTACGTGCCTTTCATATTGGCATGCAATTGCATACACTCTGCAGTGTTTCTCAACCTCAGCCTCTTTAAGATGGGTGGACTTCATCTCGAAGAATTCCTCAGCCAGCAAAGCTGGCTGAAGAATTCTGGGAATTGAAGTCCATGCTTCTTAACTGTCAATGCTGCTAACATTGGATGTTCTTGCTTTGACAACATATGAAGATGCAGCCTTTTTCTTTCTTATGCTTTACTTGTACTAGTGTATGAATTCAGACCTTGAAACAAAAGATGATAAGAATTGGCAGGTCAGAGATAAGGAGGGAAAGCCTGCAATTCAAACTAATTGGAGAATGAGATTTATGACTGTTAATTGGAGGAGGGAATTGTGCTTTGATACTATGTACTCAGGGGAGGGAATTCAGTTTTTGGCTTTAACTATGTAGTGCCGATACTTTGTTTCTCGAATAAAAGATTCTTTAAGGTAAACAATGCCTTAAAGTTTTTTGAAGAGTTTCATCTGTCGGAACCATGAGATTAACATTGCTGAGGTTGAGAAACACTGACGTATAGCATTGGCAGTGTTTATTTTATGATGCATGTCTGGGAATGTTCATGTGATTGCTATTAGCAGTAGGCATCTATGAATGAATCTCTTGAGTTTGGGTGATCTTGCAAAATTAGTACTTTTTTCCTCCTATTAAGATGTGTCACAGGCACAGCAGTGCTTTGCTAATTTCTTCATTAAAAAAGTAAAGAAAGTATTGGGAAAACAAGAGAACCATCAGATGCTGATACCATTATGAATAAAATCAGTACAATCAGCCTTACTAAATTTATTATTTACTGGACAACTCATGCCCCATCATTTGAGTCACCATTTCAGAGAGATTTCCTTACCTAAACAGAAAAACAGAATGACCAAAGGAGGGCAAAAATGCAGTGAGAGCAGGACTGACTTCCAATTTTTTCCTGCCAGCTTCCCTATTGAGTTTCCTTGTGGGAGTCTGGCAGGAAGCATCCCCTTCCCTTCCTTTCCTTTCCTTTCCCTTCCCTTTCCTTCCCTTCCCTTGCTTTTCCTTTCCTTCCCTTCCTTTCCCATCCCATCCCATCCTACAGGTAAGTGGCTGCTGCTGGTTGGGGAAGGGATTGAGGAATTGCAAGACTGGCTAGGAAGCTATTATGAAATGTTGAAAATGAAGATTATTCTGACTGCAACAGTAACCTGTCAGTTCAGCAGCAGCCGGTAGCACTGAAGCAGTCAAAGCTTCCCAAATTTCATTCCTTTGGCAGTCAAAGGTACTAAATATTGGACATATTCTACAAGTTAGCTCATAAAAGCTCCCTTGGTTCAAAAATTGTTACCCAATGATCCACCATTTTAGCAGTTAAAGCTCATAATAATGAAATTTCAATAGCATGTGCATCATCTGCTTTGCATACGTTTTGAGGCTTTGACGCAGTGCAAAGTAGATAAGTAGACAGAAATCACCTTGGTCTCCTACTTCTTTTTTCTTATCCCTATTCTGAATGGTATTCTCAGAAGGCAAGGTTGGGAAGGATGTATGGGATCATCTAGTTCAGTGGTTCTCAACCTTTTTAATGCCGTGACCCCCAACCGGTCGTAAGTCGAGGACTACCCAACCGGTCGTTAGTCGAGGATTACCCAACCAGTCGTAAGTCAAGGACTTTCCCTGCCCAGGAGCACCACGCATGCATGGTGCCGCCCCCTGCGGCGGCCGAGGCGTAGCTGGCAAGCGGCAGAGACGACACAGGCCGACCACTGGCTGGGCCACCAGCTGGCCCAGCCCAAGGGAGGTAAGGCACCTGCTGGGCCCCATACGCGCCAGCAACCCTCCCTGTGCCCACCGGCCTCCCACCTCCCACCCCTGGCCCTCTTTTACTTACATTTTTAGTAGTTGCTCAGCAGGGAGGGGTGGAAGCTTCCAGACAGCTCGCCTTCGCTGCAGACAACTTGCAGCACTGTTTGCAGAATGGGACTTTTGGCGGGCTCAGCAGGGCAGAGACAGCCTGGACAATTCCTATTGACTTTTGGAAGCCAATAGAATTAGAGTCTATTCAAGAGAGTCTATTCTATTGGCTTTCAAAAGCCAATAGAATAAAAGGGAGTAGCACAGCTAAGGAAAAGGGGAAAAAATGGTGGACTGTGTTGTTTGGTGACCCCCGTGAAATGGTCATTCGACCCCAAATAGGGTCCCTACCCACAGGTTGAGAACCATTGATCTAGTTCATCCCCCTGAATGTGGTGGGGGGGTGGTACCTGAAAGGCAATCTGCCTGGAGAAACTAACAATTGCTTGAATTCACTCCCCCCTCTCTTTCCCTCCCTCCCTCCTTCCCTCTCCCCCTCTCCCCCCCTCCCCCCCTCTCTCTCACACACATCTCTCTGCCAGAAAAAGCTCTATCACTTATTTTCTGGATTAAACACAACCTGAGCTTCCCAGTGCAGACACAGACACAACTTGAGGAGAAAGCAAAAACTGATTCACATGAAAATTCAGAGACATATACACAAAGGCAACACACACCTGTCCTCCGATTAGACTTTATTACACACAGAAGAAAATACAAAGGCTTCCTAGATCACAACATAAGAAATGATTGGGTAATTTATTAGCTAGGTCTAGGTACAAAAACATCCAAAGAACATATCCCATTACAAGGAATAATTAGAAGGAAAAGAAAATAACCAAATCCCCAAATTAATAACTGAGAGACGGAATCTAACATATATCAATCCCCAAAGGATTTCTGATATAATCAGATCTTGTGGTTTCTCTGCATGCCAACAAGGTTGGTGTTGGTTTGATGTTGGATGATACACCGTTAAACATGCACACCTTGCATTTGTTAATCTGCATTTTAAATTGGGCAAGAAATCAACAACCAACGTAGCTTCCATAATAAAGTTCAGTCTACTTGTTTTTCCCCATTATCAAGCAGGCAATCAAACTTTTGCAATATATAAATTCTTCCATGCCAATTAAATACAAGGGGTTCTTCAATGGTTTCATTTCCTTATTCCTAGGAAAGAAAAAGAAGGATATTGTTAAAGGGAATGAAAATATATATATAAATGTTTGAACACATAGGATAAACATAGGTATACCATCGTTTTTCCAGAGCAGATTTGCTAAATAAAAAGAAGAGTAACTGCTTTGTTCTGCTACAATAGGCTGGTTAGGACAGAATCAGGAATCGGATAAATCCGTGATGGGCTCTTGTCCAGTAAACCTGGTACCAACCTTACTGTGGAGAATCAGGGAGATAATTTTGAAGAAATAGACAAGGACTGCTATATAAGGAAAGGGGGCTGAAGCATTCCTTAAATCTGGGAAACAAGATAATATCAGAAAAAAGTCAGACTGGTTCTTCCCTGAATCTTTGGGATAGAAGAGGGAGAGGAAATAAATAGAATGAGGATATTTGGAGTTGGCTGTGTGACTCCCTTAAGGCAGGGGTTCTCAACCTTGGCAACTTTAAGACTTGTGGACTTCAATTCCCAGAATTCCTCAGCCAGCTTTGCTGGCTGAGGAATTCTGGGAGTTGAAGTCCACAAGTCTTAAAGTTGCCAAGGTTGAGAACCCCTGCCCTAAGATGATAGTGGAGCCACCTAAGATGATAGTGGAGAACCCCTGCCCTAAGATGATAGTGAAGTCCACAAGTCTTAAAGTTGCCAAGGTTGAGAACCCCTGCCCTAAGATGATAGTGGAGCCACCTAAGATGATAGTGGTTTTATAGTTATCGGGTTTTATTGTTCTTGTGAGCTACCAAGAGTTTAAGATGGGTGTCCATACAAATCTTTTAAATGAATAAAATTGGAAAGACTATGTCAGGCATGTCAAACTCGCGACGTCACATGATGTCGCGTGATGTATTGCGACTTTTCCCCCATTGCTGGCAATGGAGTGGGTGAGGTTTTGGCATGACGCATCCGGCCCATGGGCTGGCAGTTTGACATGCCTGGTCTATGTCCATTAGGGCTTGAAAATGCCAGGAATCATTTTAAACAACAGGCTTGAACATTGGGCCCTATCCAACGGTGGGATTCAAGTATGTGAACAACCGGTTCTCTGTGTGGATGCCACTTCCAGAAGTCCATTCTGGGCCTGGGCAACAAAAAATTAGCTACCGATTCTGCCAAAGTGGTGCAAACTGGCTGAATCCCACCACTGGCCCTATCTAATAAAATGAAATTCAATGTAGAGAAAAGTAAGGTTTTACACTTAGGCAAGAAAAACCAAATGTATAAGTATAGAATACATGGAATTGCTCAATAGTAGCAACTATGAGAGGGATCTTGGAGTCTTAATGGACAATCACTTAAATATAAGCCAGCAGCGTGCAGTGACAGCCAAAAAAGCCAATGCAATCCTAGGCTGCATTAATAGATGAATAGAATAAAGCCTAACTAAGGAATATTAGATGGAGATTAATCAAGGAGAGAACCAACCTAGAACTTCCTAATGATGAGAACAATTAACCAGTGGAATGGCTTGCCTTCAGAAGTTGTGGGTGCTCCTTCATTGGAAGCTTTTATGAAGAGACTGGACACCTATTTGTCTGAAATGGTATGTGGTCTCCTCCTTGAGCAGGGTTAGAGTAGAAGACCTCCAATGTCTCTTCCAGCTCTGTTAGTCTATGTTCTAAGCATCTTATCTGGGGTATTGATTTCCAAATTAATTTAAACCTAGTATCCAATCCTACAGTTTGTGGAGTCTTCTCAAATGGACATGTGCCATTATTTTATGTCTCTTCTTTGTTTTTGAAGGTATATCTATTGACATTTGACTTTTTTTTGTATCTTCTAGGCTACCTTGTTATCATCAGATATGATGTATGACACTGTCCCATCATTAGTACTGAGATCATGTTTAGTTATCTTATATATAACCCCCCCCCCACACACAAAAACACACTTATTTTGCAGCAAAAATGTCCTGATTAAACCTATGGCATGACATTTTTTAAATATTTGCTTCAGGTTACTATCCTTCCTATTCTCTGCATTAGCTTACAGTATTTCTGTAATTTCTAGGGCCAATCTGATTCTTTTAGTTATTCGCTGCTCCTCCAATCTACCTGTCAAATGTATTTGAATGCATCTTCTGGACTTCATGAAGGCCATGAATTCTTCACCAGATGGGAGAAATCAGTTTTAGAGTGTAAACTTAAATCCAGAACTCATAGTATTCTTTATCCTTTTTTTTCCAGAAGTAGCCTTGACTGCTGCCATAGGCTATTTCCAAAGTCAAGTACATAGAGGAATGAAGTGTCTGTCAATGACTTTAAAACACACTGATGGTATCATGCTGTCTCACGTGACCTCCTTGTGTTGAATGCTGTAATAGGCATGGAAATAAGGGAACTCCAGAAGTTTCTGCTTTGTTGCATGGTGAGGAATGTTGAGAGTTACAGTTCAACAACACAACCAGGGCCAGATTTTGTGCATACCTGGGCTATGAAATTCTGGATTTCCATAAACTCCCACTTCTGAGCCAAATAAGATGTTCTCTGATACTAAATCAGTTTATTTGTTCATCTGGTTCACCAATGCCTTCTATTTTCCCAACAGTTAGAACAATTAACCAGTGGAATAAGTTGCCTCCAGAAGTTGTGGATGCTCTAACACTGGAAGTTTTAAAGAAGAAATTGGAGAACGATTTGTCTGAAATGGTATAGGGCTTCCTGCTTGAGCAGGGGTTGGACTAGAAGACCTCCAAAGGCACTTTCAACTCTGTTATTCTGTTCTTTGGACAAACAACAGTTTCCTAATACTTCCAGCTGCCACCTCAAAGACGGATACCAAAAGGAGAAACGAGGCACCTCTGTTGTGAGACAAGAGAGTTCTTTTTTCCCCTCAGCTGCCACTTAGATAACAATGGCCATCTCATCACAGTATCTGAATTGGAACTTGCAATTTAAAAATGGTTTGCCAAGTAGTTATTTGCTTCTTTCCTCATCTCTTCTCCCTTATGGGCTGTGCCTTTTTGACTGAAAGGCAGAGCAGAGATAATTTATATTTATAACTCTCTTCAGTTTCTTAGTAGTTTTCATCCATTGTGGTATCGCAAAAACTAAATTCAATGACAAAGCCAACCAATATATGTCCAGTATAATGAGTGGCTAAATTGTTGGACTTTGAATGGAGATGTCTAAGTTCAAATCTCCTTTCATCCAGAGATCTCAGTAGATGGTTTCAATCCATTCACTTTCTCTTAATTCTAATTAGCTCACAACATTTTTAATTTAATTCAATCCATTCACTTTCTCTTAATTCTAATTAGCTCCCATATTTTTCCATCTATAAAATGGAAAATACACTCTGGCGTGCGAGTTTCTCCATACCAATCAGCTGTTCGGCGGAGCACCGAACAGGTGAGCCGGCAAATCCAGAGGTTCGAACGGCCCATGATCTTGCCCCATTAGGGCTTGACACCTGCACCAGGCGGCATGGCAACCCATACAGGCATGCCCCTGGACTGTGGAGGTTACCATTATTTTTCCATGTATAAGATGCTGCACGTGTATAAGATGCACCTGATTTTTGAACAGGGTGTCTTATATAGGGAAAAATATGGTATTTTGGAGAGAAAATAAGACTAGGGGAAACTTCCCCCTGTAAGCCATCTTGAGCTCCAAGAGAAAAAGAGGCTATAAAAACATTTGTTGTGTACTAGTTAATGTCACTCCTAGCCAACAACAGCACCCGTAGAAAGTGAGTACAGCCAAAGGTTGGAGACTGATTAAAATGCACTTCAGCATAAGAATTAGAAACTTCATGCTGAGCTTACCATACAATCTCTGAATTCTTTGTCTGTCATTACTTGGGAGACGGAAGTATTGTGGGTTTGTGTAAGCATATGTTGGGTACATCAAAGAGCCAATGACATTAGAATGGCTAAGTCCTAAGGCATGACCAAATTCATGTGCAGCAACAAGGAACAGGTTGATCTCTAAAACGAAAAGGAAGAAAAACGAGTCAATTAGCAGAAACTAATATATGGCCTCCTATATCCCAAGATTATACTTAATGCCCTTTCAGGGCTAGAACTCCGTTTGACTCTCATGACAGGGGCCAGGACGAAAATAAGATTGGGTTTAATCTAAGTATAATATAAAATGTGATTTTCCTTGTTATAGAAACATTGCAATTCAGGGGCAAATGTTTCAGCGGTCTTCAGGTATTGCCTGGTTGCTAAGTTGTGATTGAGTACTCTTTGTTTATGATGTTATCAGTCTTGGTAGTAACTTTTATTATAAAATAGATGAGCAATAACCTCAAATAGTTAATGAGTGACTTACCTCTATTATACTCTGACCATCTCTCTGCTTCATCAAAATGTGTATCTCCCCCAATTCCTGGTCCAGGAAAGAAAGCGTGAGCCAAAACACCTCTTCGGCTGTCGAAAGGGTAACTATCACCATGTTCTAAAATTTGAAATGTAACATATAAGCCATCAATGAATAAGATGTTAGGTTAGGAACATTATGCTGCCATTTTCAACACTCTTAGGTAGACCTAATCCCTTTTTTGTGATTTTCACTATCCATATAATCATACATTATGAATATGGGCCAGGGGTGACAGTGATGCAGTGATAACCCCTGGCTTAGCTACAAGACTTACTGAGCTTAAATCATGTCGCCAAAGCGTCTCTCAAGGTGTGAGTGATGGCTCCAGAGGGAGAAATAGGAAGACTGGAATGTTAACCAAACGACGGGTAGTCCTCGACTTACGACAGTTCATTTAGTGACCATTTGAAGTTACAACGGCACTGAAAAAAGTGACTTATGACCATTTATGAGCACTCATGACCATTACAGCATCACATGATTTACATTTGTATGCTTGGCAACCGGTTCATACTTATGACAGTCGCAGTGTCCCAGGGTCATGTGACCATTTTTTGTGAACTTCTGACAAGCAAAGTCAATGGGGAAGCCAGATTCACTTAACAGCCGTGTTACCAACTTAACAACTGCATTGATTAACTTAACAAATGTGGCAAGAAAGCTTGTAAAATGGGACAAAATTCACTTAATGAATGTCTCACTTAGCAACATAAATTCTGGTCTGAATTGTGATCGTAAGTCGAGGACTATCTGTAATTGCTTGGGAATTTTTACAAAGCTGCTTATTTGTGAATGAAAGTAATTTTTAAACAGAACCATACCTCTAATTTATATTAATTGAGAGGTATTCCTTGATTAAAGATTTTTCATTTTCTCCCATGCTTATTGTTCAAGCAGGAAAGACATAAAGAAAGGAAGACCCATCATTAATTCTTAGGAAAACCATATTCAGATGCAAGAATCCAAACAGATGGCAGCAAAGATTTACATAAATGGTAACTCTCTGCTTCTATCTAGTGGTCATCTGAATTTTTAAAACCCAGCTATGATATGTCTGTGGAGATTCTCAACCATCCAAGTCATGATTATCCCCAAAGTGCTTTTCAAAAAGGAACTGGATTTTCTCCCCCCCCCCCCTTGAAAATATTTCTCATCCTTCTCATCCAAGTAGCTTCTTCAGTTCTAACTGAATGGTAGGGAATGAAAGGATTTATATTCTTTGCAGTCATCTGGTCGTTAGTATTCTGAAGGTCCATTCTTAAGAGTGCTAGCAACCAGCTGACTGCAAATGACATAAATCTTCCCATTCTCCATCATTTGGTCAGAACTGAAGAAGCTTCTTGGATGAGAAGTGAAACATTTTCTAGGAAAAAAAAACAAGAAAGTTCAGTTACCTTTTGAAAAACATCTTTGGGATACTCAGCTTTGATAATTCTTGGATATCAGGACTACAGACATTGATTTGATCCAAGAGAACTCACAGAGTATAGCAAGCAGCAAGTCACCCACAACCATCAATCGTTTCACAGAACAAAAGATTATTGCAGCAATAATTTTTAAGCCTGTGCTAATATATCTGAAATGATCTGAAGAGGTGAGGAAGAGGAAGCCAGCAGAGAAATGGAAACATTCTTCAATCAGTGAAACAATCCCTGATGAATAACTACACAACTATGTAAACCTTTTCTTCAACACATGTAGTGAAAAGGGGATCTTGGTAATTAATTAAATTGCTCATGGTCAACGGAATCTGCCTTCCTTCAACTGGGTGTGACATCCTTTCAGGTTTTTGAAAAAAGTGTTCTTCCTCTTCTCAAGATTAAATATATCCAGTTCCATCAATATCTCCTCACAGGACAAATTTTTAATTTTTTACATCATCCTGGCAATCTTTCTGTGAACCCATTCCAGTGAGCAATAGCATTTAGGCTTATATACCACCCCATAGTGCTTTACAGAACTCCTGGGTGGTTTACAGTGTAAGAAGTAACCTACTACTTGATAAGATAGAAAAATGTGGGGTAGACAGAATCACCACCAGATGGATCTGTAGCTGGCTGACCGGCTGTACTCAGCGAGTGGTCCTCAATGGAACTGCATCTATATGGAGGGGAATGGGGTGCCCCAGGGCTCTGTTCTTGGCCCAGTGCTCTTCAACATCTTCATCAACGATTTGGACAAAGGGATAAATGGGGAACTCATCAAATTTGCAGATGACACCAAGCTGGCAGGAATAGCCAACACTCCAGAAGACAGGCTTAAGATACAGAAGGATCTGGACAGACTTGAACACTGGGCACTAACTAACAAAATGAAATTCAATGGTGAAAAAAGCAAGGTTCTACATTTAGGCAAGAAAAACCAAATGCACAAGTACAGCATAGGTGGCACCATGCTCAATAGTAGTAACTGTGAGAGGGACCTCGGAGTCCTAGTAGACAATCACCTAAATATGAGCGGCAGCTGCCAAAAAGGCCAACACAGTGCTAGGCTGCATTAACAGAGGGATAGAATCAAGATCACATGAAGTATTAATGCCACTCTACAATGCCTTGGTAAGGTCACACTTGGAATACTGCATCCAGTTTTGGTCACCACGATGTAAAAAAGATGTTGAGACTCTAGAAAGAGTACAGAGAAGAGCAACAAAGATGATTAGAGGACTGGAGGCTAAAACATAAAAGGAATGGTTGCTAGAATTGGGTATGTCTAGTTTAATGAAGAGAAGGACAAGGGGGGACATGATAGCAGTATTCCAATATCTCAGGGGCTGCCATAAAGAAGAGGGAATCAAGCTATTTTCCAAAGCGCCTGAAGGCAGGACAAGAAGCAACGGGTGGAAACTAATCAAGGAGAGAAGCAACCTAGAACTAAGGAGAAACTTCCTGACAGTGAGAACAATTAATCAGTGGAATAGCCTGCTTCCAGAAGCTCCAACACTGGAAGTTTTTAAGAAGAGACTGGACAGCCATCTGTCCGAAATGGTGTAGGGTTTCCTGCCTGAGCAGGGGGTTGGACTAAATGACCTCCAAGGTCCCTTCCAACTTTACTACTACTATTATTATTATTAAGTATTTGCTTATTGCTCCCAACAATCTGGCTGCTCATTTTACCAACCTCAGAAGGATAGAAAACTGAGTCAACCTTGAGCCCTGTCAGGATCGAACTTAGGCTGTGGGCAGAATTAGCCTGCAATGCTGCATTTTATCCATCGCACCCCCAGGGCTCTTCAGTTATCTGAAGTTTTTAAAAAACAGAGTCTACAGCTGGATGACCATTTGAGATGGAGTCTGACCAATACAGATTAGAGTAGAACTACTATTTCCCATGAACTGATGTTGAAATGATTTCAATTTAAGCATCACCCCTTCTAGGGTGGGGGTTGCCCACTGGGTTTTACTCCAGTCAGCCTTGACTCTTCAAATGTGATCAGTGAAAGCAGACAAACTGTAAATCATGCTTCAGAAAGGGATAGGAATCGTGTGAAAAATGCATATTTGAGAGCTAGTTAATAAAAACAGGCAGCCTTACCACCGTGTGCAAAAAATATTTCAATGTCAGCAGGTCTGAAAACTTTCTGGAAACTCAGCGGAGTCACATCACTCCAAACGCGGAATGCCTTTGCTATAGTTGCAACTACTGTGCTTCTTGGCAAATCCGGAGTGTAATTATTAATCCTTTAATCAATAGAAGAATTACAAAATATTACTATGTAAGAAATAATGTAACCGGTAAATTCTTTTTATAAAACAACTCCTAAAGATGTAATTAACCTGTATGTGAGCACTCTTTTATTCCAGATTCTTGTTGCAGATTTATACCCTTCTGAGATATCTGAGACTCCACATCGGGGCTGTTTCATTACATTTATGGTTTCTTTATCCATTTTCCCGGTGACCTTCAAATGGAAGAATTCCTGCATTTGTCTGAGTCGCTCTTTCAGGCTGCTTCCACCTTTATGGTTCGTTGAGAAGAATTTGTCAAGATAAGCCTACATCATGAAAGGAGAAAATCATTAATGTTTAATGCATCTTTTGTACCAGGCTATTTTTCTGAATGCACAGGAAGAAATGTTTAGTCCAGAGGTCCCCATCCTTTTGGGCACCAGGGACTGGTTCCATGGAGAGAGTTTTTTCCACGGACCAGAGGGTGCATGATTTTGTGTGCTACTTGCATCCTATGGATGGGGCTTTCCTTGTTTGTGCAGACTGGTTGCTGGCAGGCCTGGTACTGGTCCACGGACCGGGGGTTGTGGACCCCTGGTTTAGTCCATATGGTGTACAGGTAGTCCTTGACTTACAACAATTAATTTACAAAACTTACAACAGCATTGGAAAAAAGGGACTTGTGAATGTTTTTCATGCTTTTGATCATTGCAACACCCCCATTGGTCATGTGATCAAAAATTGGATGCTTGGCAACTGGCATGTATTTATGATGGTTGCAGTGTCCTGGGGTCATGTGATCACCATTTGTGACCTTCTGACAAGAAAAGTCAATGGGGAGGCCAGATTCATTTAACAACTGTAACAAGAAAGGTTGTAAAATGGGGCAAACTTAACAAATGACTTGCTTAGCAATGGACATTTTGGGCTCAGTTGTGGTCATAAGTCAAGGACTACCTGTACTTATATTGGTGTGCATGTTTATGAAGTCTTGCCTTAAGGCTGACTTAGAGTTTCCCACAATTGCTTGTAGGCATCACTGCACACCTACATTGCAAAGGGGCTGAGGGGTAAGCAACAGTTGCAGAGGGCTGCAGACAAGTCAGCGTGCACACCTCCCAAATCCCAATGGTGCATTGTGCAGATATGCATGTCCTGCATTCCGATTGGTTGATCCGACTTCCTGTTCTGTGTTTTGCTGTTTGAGTGTCCCCTAACCAGAAAGTTATATTTGAATATATATATCCATCTACCCATCCATCTATCCATCCCCCAAGCTGGCTTTGTATTTTATTATTGTCTTCTCTCCTTGGTTTATAGAGAATCATTCAAACACAACTAGTCACTTTCTATGAAGTTAATCAAATATTCCATAGGATAACACAGTATTTTTGAAATGTGGTCATTCATCTTTACTCTTTTTCAACTTCTAGCCTTTTTAAGATTTTTTTGTGCCATGTTTCCTCATGGGGAAATGAAAGCAACATCCATCAGTCATTAATTGGCCAGAAAATTATATTAGCATAAAACTCGCTATTCCCATTTGCAGTCTCTATCCTGCTATAGACTTGATACTAATAAATGGTGCTGTATTTACTGTGTACATTATATTGTAAAGTAATTGGTGATTTGCCACCATTTTCATCCTTTCCTACCAAACATTGCCAGTCAATTTTCATTTACTCAGGTGGCTATCCTGTAAAGCAAGAACCAAATTTTAATGAATATACTCAGGGAAGAGGCAATATAGTTATCTAATAAGGATGCCAGTTCGGTAATTAATAGAGCTGTAGACAAGATACATCATGAGAGATGAGTGCCCATATAAATTTGAAAAATAAATGAATAAAAATTATGGAAGCCTGTGATAGAATTCTTTCAACAACTAAAAGTTAGACCACTCAATCTTTGACATTTCTTCCAGGTTCAAAGTTCTAGTTATATGACCCATTATCACGAGAAGCTAAGTAGAAGAAGACTGTTCTATTTTTAATGGAATTCAACTGCCATTCCTTACTCCTGCTAAACTTGCCAATTTCTTAAATCGCAGATTTATTCATTTATTTTGCTTTTGACACCATAAGTGATGGTCAGTAGAAAGAAAAAATATGTGCGACTTCATAAAAGTAACTTCTCTTTCTCTCTCTGTATCTCTGTCAGTGTTTTTGGAAATGCTCATGTTAAGTTGAAATGCCTATCATAGACTTTGTATATATACAGTATTATATACTTTCTAAACAATAATGGAAAGAAGTTAAACAATTACAAGAATCAGATCAGGATGGAAATGCTTCATTAGGAAAGCATGGGATAAGTCAGCACATGGATGGAATGCCACCGTAGAAAACAGCACACACAAACTTGAGTAACATGATGGGGGGAAAAGGCAGTGTTATGGATGCAGAAATAACACACTATGAATGCACAATAAAGATTTATATTACCTAAGTAAATAATTAATTTTAAAATAGTAAAATTTAGGATAGCAGCAGATCTATAGAAGATATGAAGTTTTGATGGAACTTACTTGTACAAGTTTGATGTTTTCAGCACTTGGTCCAACTATAGCACCAGGATCTATTGGGACAGCAAATAAAGAAGGCAGAAAAACTGTGGCACAGATCAGGATGTACTTCATAATGACCCTAATTGCAAACTCAGTGCTAAAGGAGAAGACTTTGGATCTGTGATCCTACCACCCAAGGATCACATCCTGTATTTATAGAGGACCAATGGGTTTTACGGCTAGTTCCCTAGTGACTCATTCTATTGTACTGTCTGTGTTTTTGTGAATTTATGTAATGTTTTAAACAGTTTATGTAATATTTTAAATAATTCTACAATAGGTGAAAACCCCCCCCCCACTAATGTCAGTCCTACACAGGAAGCCATCTACATCACTCTTGTATTACTGTCTTTTATGACACTAAAAATACAGAAAAACTGACTTCCTTAAATTGAGCTAGAGATATTTCTTTATTAGGAAGAATGCGTGAAATTTACTCAATAAAAATGCATTGAGCTCTCTCAGCCCAACCCACTTCACAAGATAATTGTGATGGTGGTTGTTGTGTCCTGAGCCTGCAAAGGCAGGCTCGGCATGTTGCAATGGTCCTGGGCAGTTGCAAGCTGCCCGGGACCAGACTGAATGGCGCCGGCTTCGCGCGCATGCGCAAGGTGCGGAAGCGCACCAGAATGTTACCTTTTTGCCCGGGGATTCTATTAAAGGAGTCAGAGAGGCCTGCGAGCCTCAGAGCTGTGACGGAGAGAGAACTACTTAAAATAAAGGGCTGTTGGAATTACAGAATGTGCTGTATTCATTCACCATTGACTCGAGGACTCAACACTGGTGACGAAGATGGGATGGCTTACAAAAACAAAAAAGAAGAATTGTAAGCTTACCCCAAGAGTCCTGGAGAGAGGAAGACGGCATTAAACTCAGCACCTGGCCTGCCAGTACAGCGTTGCTGGAGGTAAGCTGGCTGACAGACCCCTTCCTAACATAGCAGCAAGAATGGCGAAGATAGGGAGACTGTCTGAATTCGATGTCACGCACCCGGAAAGATGGGAGTCTTATTTTGCCAGAGTAGAAAATTACTTTAGAGTAAATCAAGTAAGATGGCTTGAAGGCCGCAACTTTGGTGTGTGTCTGTGGTCAAGATGCATTTGAAATTTCAGAAAATTTGGCAACCCCTGCTCCTCTTGAATCTGTCAATTACACAGATGTAAAAAAATTATTGAAGGAACACTTTCAGCCCAAGTTGTCTGTTATTGCGTGGAGACACACTTTTGAACAGAGGGATCAAAGAGCTGGTGAATCAGCTAAAGAATACATTGCAGCCTTGAGAAGAGCAGCTAAGCCTTGTGATTTTAAAGACTTAGAAGAAAGGTTGAGAGACCGATTTGTATGTGGGCTTAGGAACAGAGACTCTTTGCAAAGGAGGACATTTCATTCCAAGATGCCTTGAGAGAGGTCACTGCAGAAGAGGCAGCAGGTGGGGCAGTCAAGAACATGAGGCCTATCAGGAACAACCCAGAAGTTGTCTCCATGCACCATGAGGGAGTCCAAGATAGCTCAGAAGAAGATCCTGAAGATGAGGTGGATCATCTCTACCCAGCCAAAGAAAGTATGTCTTCACACAGGGAGGTGGTCAGAGAGGCAAATCCCAATTCTGGCACCTCCGGCATAGATTGGGGGGCAACTGAGTATTGGGGCACTGCAGAAACCCCAGACAATCCCATTATGGGGCTTGAGAGTGAAGGGATGCATTCCCTTGATAGGTCCATTGTGGACTTGGAGAGTTCTACAGAAATGCCAAACATTGGCAGGCATACAGAAGGGCCCAAGAGCCTACAGTTAGGCAGGTCAACCAGGTTCATGGGGGAGCAAAGTCCTGGTCTGACGAGCCCGGTGGGCAAGCAAGCAGACCAGGCAATGGGACACAGTTCACGGGGACCACCAGGATTTGAAAGAGGGGGCAACTCCATGTCATCCTCTGTACAAGAGGAAGTAGGGGGTTCTCAGAACCTGAGGAGGTCACAGAGAGTAAAAAGATCTCCCAAGTATCTTGAGGACTTTGTAATCCTGCTGTCAAAGCAAGGAAAGTGAGAGGGTGCCTGCTTTTGTTGGAAAACTGGGAGTGTGAGTATTGGGTAGTTAATTCCAAAACAATAGCCCAGTACCATTTGTGGTGTGGCTAGTGCACAGCTACAATAGATGTGCAGGTTTTGGGTTGGCACACCACGCTCATGTTGAGGTCACGTATAATTACCAATATAGTTAATAAGTCTCATCCGGGGGGAAGGGGTATTGTGTCCTGAGCCTGCAAAGGCAGGCTCGGGACGTTGCAATGGTCCCGGGCAGTTGCAAGCTGGTGCCGGCTTTGCGCGCATGCGCGTGGCGCAGAAGCGCGCCAGAATGTTACCTTTTTGCCCGGGGATTCTATTAAAGGAGTCAGAGAGGCCTGCGAGCCTCAGAGCTGTGACGGAGAGAGAACTACTTAAAATAAAGGGCTGTTGGAATTACAGAATGTGCTGTATTCATTCGCCGTTGACTCGAGGACTCAACAGTGGTGGTGGAAATACAAGACAGGAACATTCAAGAAATGTTGCCAAAAAAAGGAAGGGGATGAAGTCACAAACAGAGCTGGGCTGCAACAATTCAGACTATCACAAGATGGCAGCCATAAAAATTAATTTTTGATAGCCATAGGTAAAAATATTTCTTAGGTGTAGGACTCAAGTTAGTGTGAGGTAAAGAAACTGGTCTGGAACCAGAGCCCTGTTAGTTGGCCTACAGCGACTTTCTACTTTGTATCTATAAACAAAGAAAACATTGGAAAGGTAATATAAGTAATTTAATAGGATTGTTCAGTTTCACTTTTTCTCACATTTAAAAAAAAAATATCAGTGTCACTTCTACTACTGAGGTATTATTTCATGTTTAATTATTGTTTTGTCATTTTTCACTGACCTTCCTGATTAAAGCTGTTCCAAGCATACATAAATTTTTATCTGATTGCCACAGAACAGCTAATGACCTCAGTGGAATCCATGGGGAGGTATAATAAAAGACAATATGTGGCCCATGACCACAAGACTGAAACCCCCTCTCTGTTTTATATGTATTGTTCTGCATGATCATGTTAGAAAATTAAGTGTTGGAAATCTTCAGAATCATGAACATAGGTAAATACATTGGATTGCTTACAATATCATATTAAGCTATGGTTAATTTAATAATGCTGATTAAAAATTACTTAAAGGATCTTCAAAATTTCTTCTAATTATGTGACTATATTTCTAAGAGTATAATATATATCAAACATAAAGCTGACAACCAAATACAAAATTTATAATTAACTATATAGTTTACTATTCCTTGAATACTTAATGACATTCAAATATGTTTGTTGGATCTTCACAGGTGGATCTGATTGTTCATGCCTAACATTATTTAAATTAGATTATCTATAAAACATTAACATTGTCTCGGTGGCTGTTGGTTTTAAAACACGTTCATGGGCTTTTAATAAAATATAGGAAGTGGGGAAAATATGTTTGTTGGCTACTATATATTTAATTTTTGGTACATTTTTGAGATTCTGAAGAAAGTTAGAGTTAGAATAGGCAATTATTTAGTTTCATTTTTGGTGTGAATATTTCAGGTTCAGTTGGTTGAATTTAAGATTGTTTTTTAAAAAATATTCTCAGTAAAGGTTTTATGCATATTTTGTTATGCCCATTTCTCCATGCTTATTTTTGTTTGCAAGCTTGCAATCTTTCTCAGCTGAAGGTAATACATAGCTGCCTTTGGGAGAATTTGGAAGACTGCTCAGCAGAGTTAATATATGGATTGCATTGCATTGCAATTGTGTCCGAGGCACTGAAGTATTTCTGAGTTGAAAGGATTAGCTGGTGACATTACATATACCTATCTGGATAGGTGTACTGATAGACAAGACTTGAATGACTTTCATGTAGTAGCCAAGAATGTTACATAGATCAACTTCTACTTATTTTTGGCAACAATTTTGTTTGTATATTGTACTGATGCATTTTATAGATTTTTTTTTCTTAATGCATTATTTGTTAATTGTTGAACCTCAACGCACAATTTATAGGGCTATTTATTTCAGATGATAACTAATAAAATACTTACTACTTTCAGTTGTAGTGGTTTGAAAAATATAAACTAACCGTTATAGATAAACTAATCTTTAACTGTGAACTAAACAAATGTTTGTGTAATCTCTAGTAGAATCTAACACTAACAGTATTCATCCAGTTTCTTAAGTGCTGATTCATGAAATCAAGTGAGGTCATATGCTGAAATAGCCACTCTAGCATTGCAGTGAGGTCATATGCTGAAGTAGGCACACTAGCATTGCAGTTCCATGAAAAAGCACAATTGGACAAAAGCTCTGACGTCTGAAATTAAGAGTATCAAATCTGGCACTTGATGCTTAAAGAATGAGTTGACCAATATTAAATGCTGAAGATGGAATCTGAAATAGGTGGACTATATGGGAATCATATTACTTGTAAGAGTATCACTGCTGCACGTATATAGATTGTGAAAGATTGGAAGAAGCAGAAGTTGTCATTTAAAGAAAGCAGGATGAGGAAATTGTGGCTGATGGTGCCAGTTACTAAATGTTCACATTACCTTTTCCATGTTTGCCACAAAAGACTATGGGAGAAAGTCACCATTGTTCTTGGATTAAGGAACTAGTTTAATATTAAAACAAGTTAATTTTTCTGTGTTTGTTTTATTTCTTAATTCATTTAAGAAAGAAAAAACCTGTTAGAATATATAAAGGAAATAAAATATATTATAGAAATGCTTGTGGATATTGGTTTTACAACAATGGAAACTGCGGGAAACTCAGGTGCATATCAACCCTCAGCCATAACTCCTATTTACTCTAGGAAAGAGGTGAGCAGTTCATTGTAAAGTCTGTGACATAGAATTTACATAACTGGGTGCTATCAAATCAGGGAGATTAACCAAAAATGTAGAGGA
This sequence comes from Crotalus tigris, assembly GCF_016545835.1. Lineage (NCBI taxonomy): Eukaryota > Metazoa > Chordata > Lepidosauria > Squamata > Viperidae > Crotalus > Crotalus tigris. The sequence continues at coordinate 613,494 of NW_024097207.1, read as the reverse complement.
TTCAGCTTTTGGTATCTTTTGGAAGAAATATGAACAGGATAACCAATAGAAGAGAATATAACAGAAGAGAATAGAAAAGAACTGTGGTGCTCTTTGAGTTTGGTTGTTTTGCTTGCAGACATTTCATTACCAAGCTAGATAACACCAGTGCAGGAGAGCATGGGAATGCTTTGATGCACATGCTTTTCCGATGGGTATCTAGAAAGGGGTGGAGCTTCAGTCATGCTACTGCTGAGGGTCTTCTATCATTCTGTTTGCTTGAGAGGAAGCTGCATGGGTTGCTTCATCAAGCAGGGCAAAAAAGTTGCTTCACACCAACCTGGGCCAAAACAAAAACTTATTTTGAAGATTTACACAGCCTGATCAGGCGTGCCCCAAGATATTCAAACCAAAGGCTGTAGGGAAAAACAAACATTAAAGAAGCCCTTTCCGAAGGCAGTCTTGCTTTAGGATGACTTTAAGTTCACCTTTTGGAAGGGGGAAAAGAGATGACAGAAGAAGTTACCCTTATGTCCTACAATGGAAAGCCAAGAATACGCTGGGTTTGGAGATGTTTTGGGGAAAAAAACTCCCCAACTAGTCAATTTTGGTTAACCTTAGATGCTAAGCATGGTCAATCTTATTTAGTCCTTGGAAAGGAGACCATTTGGAAAATGGTGGGTAGACCAGAAAGACCCAACACATATTAGAAACAAGTGATGGTAAACTATTTCCAGTAATCTGCCAAGAAAAACATTCTTTGTGGTTTGTTTGTATTCTGAGTTGTGAGGAATAATTCAATCAAGTTCAGTTGGACTGAAATAGTTAGAACACTATTTTGGAATGTATGAAGAAGAGGTTGTAGTAGGATGCCTGTTGATATTTTTTACAAACACCAGTAGAAGTGAGTACACCAGTCTGAAAGCATGTTTATAATGTCGCATGTTAACATACAGTATTCACCACATTCCCTGTTCTTTTGAAATTAAAATCTAAGAAACTTCTGCTAATGTCCACTCTAAATGAGGAGGTGAATTATTATACCATATAAGGAAATACAACGCAGTTCTCTGTAACCCAGACAGGCCTGAGTTGTTACTAATCCATGCTATTTCAGTTAACATTTCAAGAAAAATCAGCAAGATGCAAATGAAAAGGGTTAGTTGGAGAAGAATCACATCTCTATACCAAGATCAAAGTTTGAGGGTGAAAAAGTAAATAAGAAAAAAAAATGAAAAAAAAACCCAATTGCTTTGTGAAGGAATAATTAAACTTTTATTGGACATAGTTGTTTAAATTTGAAATGTGCTATGTTTAAAGAAAATATAATTATAATAAAATGTACAATTTCCATTTGTTGTATTTATTAATTCTTTATTTCTTTGTTACACTATTTGTAGCTTGCTCTAATACAAGCAAAACCTTAATATTGTTCAAGAAAATTTAAAGCAAAAACCAGCAATGCACCTCCTTCAGATTTTCAAAGAACAATAAAAAAGACTTCATAGGTACCTTGTAAGTAAATCAAGAGTCAACTTCTTTACCTGGTTTGTGAAATGCCAAGGAAATAGGGCCATCTATATTTCCAGGGAGAAATAGGGAGCCTCTACTGAGAAGCATGTTACATAGTCCTCAACCCATGTGTCTCATAAGAAAGGGGGAGGGGGACCCAGTAATAGGCCCCTTCCATGACCCAACCGGTTGGGAAAATTCAATTCTAGTAAGGCATTGACTGATGTATCATAGTTATATTCTGATAGTTATATGCTGATACAGCATTTTGCATAAGGTCCAGAAGCTGGTTTAGAACAATGCAGCGGGTTCCAAAATAGATATTATTCTGATCTGTTGCAGTTATTCTACTAGAAATCTATCCATTTTTTAAATTTACTTTTTCAATTTCTATAATTGCCCAACTCAACCAAGTGACTTATTTTGTATCAACTATAGCTTCTTGTAGTCTCCAAAAGTCTCCCCTTTAGAACAGATTGAACTAGTGTAATTCACTAGGTAGGAACAAGTCATACATAAAAGTTCTACTCACCATTATTTTAATAGGGGATACATTTCTTCTTAATTCTTCTAGTATTCTGGAACAAGTGAGCTTATTTAGTTATATGGTTGTTCACCTGCACCATGGAAGGCCATGTTTAGGTGATTAGACCATGTAAGCACCATTTAATGAAGTCCTTTAAATTGCCAAGGGGAGGGGGGCACGATGGCTCAGTGGTTAAAGATGCTGAGTCTGTCAGCTGGAAAGTTGACACCCCCAGTTCAAGATCTAAGCGTTGCACAATGGGGTGAGCTCTCCCACCTAGCAGTTCGAAAGCATGCAAATGCGAGTAGGTAAATAGGTACTACTTTGACAGGAAGGTAACAGTATTCCACGCACCTTGGCATCTAGTCATGCTGGCCACATGACCATGGAAACTGTCTTCAGTTAACACTGGCTTCCTAGATTACTGCCAAGATTATACCCCCACAAAATTTTATAGCAAATTATTGGCTAATAACTCTCTTGCAACTTTTTGTCTTTTTTAAAAAAGAAAAATCTTATTTTAAAGATTTTCTTTTTTTAAGAAAGGAAGAAAAAGAGAAATCTTTTGGGGGTGGAAATAGTGGTGGTTGGAATTTGAAAAAAGAGCTTGGATTTATCACATTTGGGATGACAGGGTCCAAAATAGCTTGATTAGGAAATTTCCTCCTCACAATGGACTTTGTGTATTCTCCAGATAGGATTTTGTCAGTTCCTATTTTCTGAGATGCCTGAAATGATTTTCTCTTGGAAATTGTGTGATAAATTAATCCTTGTTAAATGCTACATGAAACTACCTCAAAAATTCCAGAGTGACTGTTCCTACAAGAAAATGAGGTTCATGTATGTCTGTGAAAGTTCTGAACTGCTGAGGGAGATTTGAATAAAAGTATTAGGAATGAAGACGAACAAAACCTTGAAACAAAATTTACGTCTAGTTTCTTTATACCAACTATTTTTTAGCTTTGAGCTCTTGTATTTTTATATATTCTTTTATTTTTTCATTATTTAGTAGATAAATATATTCATCATATTGAAATTCATGGCCTATCCCAATCATAATTAAGTAGTTTGCAGGTTTCCAGCACTGACTTAGAGAGACCACTGGTTTGATTCATATACTGTAAGTCTGCTTCCTATATATTTGGTTTGTTTATTCCACATTGTTTCCATCAAGGTACTTTGCAGAAAGACTCATTCATAAAAGTTACAGCCCCAAATATTTATCTTAAAAGTGTGAAAAACCTAAGGTCCTAACCCATGGGTCAGCAACCCACGGCTCCGGAGCCGCATGCAGCTCTTTGAGTTTCCTGCAGCTCCGAGCCTCCTCTGCCATTTGCAGAGAGAGAGACAGAGAGAGGCACTTGTGATTCCCTTCTCTCTCTCTCTCTCTCTCTCTCTCTCTCATGCGGACTTGCCCCCTCACGAGGCTCCTGATTGGCCCTGTGCCCGGGTGCCCTGCCCCCTGGGAGAAGCGTGGCTAGGAAGTTCCTTTCCCGGGCTGGCCCCGTCTGAGGCGCATATGGCCAGGAAGCCACATGGGGAAGACCTGGGATCCCCGCTGGGAGTGGCCCACTGGAGCCTCTGCTGAGCAGGCCAGCCCTCCTGCAAGCCACGGTCTCAAGGGAGAGCAGCCCCTGTGATCCCCAGCCGGTGCGACCATTGGTCAACCAGCAGCAGAGCCGGAAATTGAGGGTTGATGGTGGAGGGGGAGGGAGGGGGCTCTGAGTCCACGGAACGCTGCCATGAAGCGGCCGCAGGGCAGGTGGCGTGCCCCATCTTACCTGTACCAGGCGGAGGGGCTGGCAGGGGCCGGTCAGGCAGAGCAGCTGCAGCATTGTGGCCAGGGCCAGCGGGCCGCATGGCACCAGCCACCCCCGGTGGCAGTCCCAGCTGAGCCGGTGGCCGGTGGGGGCATTGCTCCTTGGGCCATCGCTGGGCCACTCCATGGGCGGCTGAGCCGGCCACCCATCTCTCCGGGCCGGTCCAGGTGGCAGTGCTGGCTGGGGTGTCGTTCCCTGGGCCATCCTTGGGCCACTCCCTGGGCAGCCGAGCCAGCCACGTGTCTCCCTGGGCTGGTCTGGGTGGCAGTCCCGGCTGGGCCAGCGGCCGGTGGGGGCATCGCTCCCTGGCCCATCCCCGGGGTGCTCACTGGGCAGCTAAGCAGGCCATGAATCTCCCCGGGCCGGTTCAGGCGGCAGTCCTGGCTGGGGTGGCGGCGGTGGGGGCATCGTTTCCTGGGCCATCCCCGGGCCGCTCCCTGGGCAGCCAAGCCGGCCACACGTCTCCCTGGGCCGGTCTATGGTGCCCTGGGCACCTTTCAGCGCCTTCTTCTACCTCCTGCCCCCTCCCCTCTCTGCCCCTTTGGCAATATCTGTCTTTCATTCTCTCTCTCTCTCTCTCTCTCTCTCATCACCTGGAGAGAGAGAGAGAGAGAGTAGGGAGGGAGGGAGAGGAAAGAGAGAAAGAGAGAGAGGGAGAGGAAAGAGAGAAAGTCTGAGAGAGAGGAAAGAGAGAGAGAGAGAGGGAGAGGGAGGGAGAGAGGAAAGAGAGAGAGAGAGAGGGAGAGGAAAGGGAGAGAGAGGAAAGAGAGAAAGAGAGAGAAAAGAGAGAGAAAGAGGGAGAGAAAAGAGAAAGAGAGAGGGAGAGAGGAAAGAGAGAGAGGGAGGGAGAGAGAGAAAGAGAGGGAGAGGAAAGAGAAAGAGAGAGGGAGAGGAAAGAGAGAAAGAGAGAGGGAGAGAAAAGAGAAAGAAAGAGAGAGAGCGGAAGCGCAAGTGCCTCTCTCTCTCTCTCTCTCTCTCTCTCTCTCTCTCTCTCACACACACACACACACACACACACACACACACACACTGAGTGGGGGAAGAGGACTGGCAGACCAAGGGCAGAAAGAGAGAGAGAGAGTGAGTGAGTGAGTGAGAGAGAGAGAGAGAGAGAGAGAGAGAGATTCTTTTGACATCTAAAATATATAATAATATATATAATAAAGGTAAAAAAGGATATATGCAGTGTTATCTTCATTTTAGATATCAAAAGGGTTTTGCGGCTCCCAGTATTTTGTTTTCGGTGGGAAATGGGCCCAAGTGGCTGTTTGAATGTTTTGGGTTGCCTACCCGTCCTAACCCTAACCCTCCAAACTGTAGCTGAACTACAGTTCCCAGCATTCTTTGCTGCTAAGAGTTCCAATTCAACATCTGAAAGGTCCCATCTTTAATTTAAGTAATATGTTGTGACATTATTGATGTCCTGTTATGTGGTCATTGGCATCTGCATATGTTGCAAATTGATAGCTTCAATAATACCTCAAAAGAATTTCTTTTAATAAAACATTTCCCCAAATACTATAATAGTGATTATAAACTTACTCTGATAAGCAGCAGATTTGTGATAATGTAATTATTTAAAAGTAGTTAAACAGTGCTTTTAGGCCCATCAATTAAAGAACACTAGTAGATCCCAGGAAATCTGTCTCTTCTTTGTGGTGCCCTCTGGAACATCTCACCACCTGAGATTATGTTGGCTCCTATTTTGCTGATTCTATGGAAAACACTTAAGACCTGGCTGTTTGCATAGACATAGGAGTTGATTAGTTAGCGAGGTCTGTTTGATTTGGCATTATTTTTTAATTTTTAAGTTTTCTTGGCTGTCAATTTAGTTTTTACAAATATTTACATTGCTATTTTAACCCTGGATTCTGTTCACCAGTTGTTAAGGTCACTTGTTTTAAGCCAGTTTAACAGGAGGGGCAGTCATATAAAATAAATAAACAAACAAGTAAATATGATATTTACAACAGGACAGGTTAGGATAGACAACCAAGATTTTGGTGGCAGCACCTAAATATTGGTGCTTAGCCTTGAAATGATGACGCAGCAGTATCATATATGTGAACATCATGCTGACACTGTTCTCATCAAAATGAGGAAGATATATCATGCTGTCAACTCCATTTGGTTTTGTGTGTAATGTCGCAAGGCATATTTTACTACTTTTACTCTGTTTGGCCAAACATTCCAGTAATGTCGAATTGTGTAGTAAGATGGTGTCTGAAAGAATTTAAATTATATCAGAAGCAAACCATGAATGATGCCTTAGAAATGAGAAATGCCCAACAAAGTCCATCTAGTCAGCACAACATGCCAACTGCAACACCTAGAAGGAACTTGTTTCTGTGCGTCAGAATCTCTTTCTCATGGTTGAACTTCTGTTCTATGAATTGAATTGTGACTCAGCTGTCTTGAGAGAAATTATCTGAAGTGCTTCCACTTGCTCAATAAACCAAAATTAAGAAAATGTTTCTTTTCCTGCATCATGTTTGTACTAGCACATAGTGAATATTTTGCTGATTTATTATGTATAGGTACCGATTTTCCTTCAGGAGCTCCAGATGACTTGTATGATATATTTGTTCTATGCTCCTCCCTAATTTTATTTTCACAGCACCTCTATAAAGGTAGATTTTGAGAAAGAGACTGATTCAAAATCATCAGTGAGCTTCAGAGCTGGTTTTCTCCAGTCCTGTTCCAACATTTCAACCATTGGATAAGATATCAGAAGAGCTTATGACTTTTATTCTTATTGAGTTTATATAAATAAGCAACTTTCCTGTTTAGAATTACAGAAAATGCTCATTGGAAATGTTATGTCCTGGGCCTGTGATTGACAGAGCAAGTGCAGGAAGATGCAGAGAGACCGGGGTAGACCACGTGGCTTGCCCGGGCCAGATGGGCTGTCTCCAGCCTATTGCGCTTGCGCAAAGCGGGAAAATACGTTGCATTTATTGGCTGACGCTGTTCCCTGCAAAAGGTGTAAAAGGGATCAGCGCCATTTTGTGTTGTTCTGTTGAAGCTTAAATAAAGAAGCATCTGTTGTTACTCTTGCCTCGTTTCAATGCCTTACCAATGCACAGAACAGAACAGGAAACTTATTAGGTTTTGGTTATTTGAGCACAGATGCAGATTGTTGAATGTATTTTATGTAACTGGAAAGAATAGCAAGAAAAGACTGTGTCTTGCACTGGTGATCATATAATAAAACACAGTAGATGGTGCAGAGTGGTCGCACCATCAAAATCTCACTGGGAAAAATATCAGTTGTCTTGACTATATGACTTGTAAACAGATTGTATATGAACAACATATTAAAGAAGGAAATGGCAGCATTTCTGTCCTGGTTAGTATTTGGGAGGGCACATTTGCCAAGACTGAAGAGTATATTGGAAAGTTAAAAACCAACATAAAACCATGAAATAGCAAACCTCTTCTGTACTGTTACTGAGAAAGCAACATGGATATGTCCATGAAGTCATCCGGAGTCATGCCAGCTCAAGTAAGGCTTATCTTTTTAGAAAGTTTTGATGGGGTGGAAAAAGCAGAATTAGGTAAAACAAGAAAGCTTGATATTTTAGTGTTTGCATTAATTCCAGCTGTGAGGAATAAAAATTCAACTCCAAGGGTGTTGGAAAACAAAGCAAGTTTTATTAAAGCTTTTGCAAAAGCTGGTGGAACGCTTGGTAATGGCAAATTCCAGAGTCCACACCTGAATCAATTTTTGCATTGGTTTTTATACCATGTCCCATGCATCACACCACATCCTTCCAAAGTGAGCCCAGTTGATAGGCCCATCCAGTCACATATTTTCTGACCGCTTAGCAACCATTACAATTACCAAACCCTCCAATTATTAGATCAAAAAGTCCCCTTTCTTCCTGTCTTATCTTCCTTCTCTTTTCTCTGGCATGATTTGTAACATCCTACTAAGTAAGGGTATAGCCTTATCTACAAAATGAATTGTTACCCAAACTGGATAATTACAATTATAAAAGATTTATGTCTTCCCTTGTTTATCTATAAGAGTGCCTGCTTTTCATCTAGAAGCTATGTGTGTAATGGAGTTCATGCTTTGGTTAAACATGGCTGCACTTTGGTTCATAGTTATACTTTAAAATACTAACTCTAGGCAGTTTTTATAAAGAATAAACCTTATATAAATTGAATAATATGTTATTCATAAACTATAAGCTATTCTATAATAGTGTGCACTATTCTAAAAATATGCTTTAAGTCAATGTATATAGTTTCTTTCTATTCCTCCAGCTTATCATGTCTCCTTTCCTAAAAATACCATTGCTAAGTGCCTCTATATGCCTATTCCTTTAGCAGAAGTGGAAAATTACAACATGTACATTTCTTAGCTTTTGATAGAGTGAGATGAAGAATACCCTCAGTCTGTGGGGGTCTATGACAATTCACCATAGCCAATGGCCAACTCGCCACAACCAACTCACCATGGCCAACTCACCATGGGACAATTTGCCACAGGATAAGAGATACACTAATATCAAAGAAATAGAGCAGTGTTTCTCAACCTTGACAATTTTAAGGCATGTGGACTTCAACTCCCAGAATTCCACAGCCAGCAATGCTGGCTGTGGAATTCTGGGAGTTGAAGTCCACATGCCTTAAAATTGTCAAGGTTGAGAAACACTGAAATAGAGGAATAGAATCATTAAAGAAAGGAGCTGACAGTCAGATGAGCTGACTGTGGCAAATTGGCTGTGACAAGTTGGCTGTGACGAGTTGTCTCATTCTGCAGTCTGTGAGTGTCTGCATTATCAGTATCCTGTTACTTCAAGTAAGATGGAGGATCACCAAAGGGTGCAAAGGTTGTGTGTACCTGTGTGTGTGTGTGTGCGTGTGTGTGATAGCATCGGCAACATCTAGCTCTGGTTCTCAACCTGTTTAATGCCGCGACCCCCAACCGGTCGTAAGTCAAGGACTACTCAACCGGTCGTAAGTCGAGGACTACTCAACTGGTGCAGCACTGTTTGCAGAATGGGACTTTTGGCGGGCTCAGCAGGGCAGAGACAGCCTGGACAATTCCTATTGGCTTTTGAAAGCCAATAGAATTAGACTCTGTTCAAGAGAGTCTATTCTATTGGCTTTCAAAAGCCAATAGAATAAAAGAGAGTAGCACAGCTAAGGAAAAGAGGGAAAAAAATGGCGGACTGCGTTGTTTGGTGACCCCCGTGAAATGGTCATTCGACCCCAAATGGGGTCCCAACCCACAGGTTGAGAACCACTGTGCTAGAATGTCACCGCCCTTTTTCATATTTCTTCAGCTAGATGTCAACACTGCTAACATTGGATGTTCTTGCTTTGACAACATATTTTCTTTCTTATGCTTTACTCTTAGAATTAGATGATGCTGGGGGAGGAGGAGGAATGTGATGGGAGCTAGTTAGACATAACAATATTGTACTGAAGTGTGAATTCAGAGCTTGAAATAAGAGATGATAAGAAATGGCCAGATTGGAGAACAGGAGGGAAAGCCTGCATTTCAAACTAATTGGAGAATGTGATTTATGACTGTTAATTAGAGGAGGGAATTGTGTTTGATACTATGTGCCAAGAGGAGGGGGATTCAGATTTTGGCTTTATTTATGTATGTGCCGACGCCATGCTGTTCGAATAAAGATTCTTTAAGGTAAACAATGGTTATATAGTATATATATAGTCCAATGGCTGACTCTGTTGAGCTAGATCAGTGGTTCTCAACCTGTGGGTCGGGACCCCATTTGGGGTCGAACGACCATTTCACGGGGGTCGCCAAACAACGCAGTCTGCCATTTTTTCCCCTTTTCCTTAGCTGTGCTACTCCCTTTTATTCTATTGGCTTTTGAAAGCCAATAGAATAGACTCTCTTGACTAGAGTCTAATTCTATTGGCTTTCAAAAGCCAATAGGAATTGTCCAGGCTGTCTCTGCCCTGCTGAGCCCGCCAAAAGTCCCATTCTGCAAATGGTGCTGTACCAGTTGAGTAGTCCTCAACTTACAACCGGTTGAGTAGTCCTTGACTTACAACCAGTTGGGGGTGGCGGCATTAAAAAGGTTGAGAACCACTGCTATATACTAAGCCAGATAGATGTGAAAGAAATGTATCAATAGTGGAGATTTGGTGGGTGTCCATTTGGATTTTTATACAGCTGTTGTATATCAAAAGAGCTTAAGAGACTGTTCGGTTTCCTTGGCAGTAAAACAAGAATCCTGCTGAGACTTGTCTGATACTCAAGCAGTGTGAAAAACAATGAGATCAGCAGGCATTTTTCTAAGGTTCCACTTACTTAAATACTGTTTGTCTACTTTGGGAAGATGCTATGGCGAACCTGGTCATTCCTCCTGAGGACTGCATCCAAGATAAGAATTTTACTGAATGTAAACATTCATGAAGGGATTTTTTTTAATGCCTAGTTTGAAAGATCAAACTGAGAGGAAACTTTATTTTTATAAAATATGTTTTAATACTTAGCCTTGGGGTTTGAAACTTTCTGGACTTTGCATCCCCAGCACAGGATACCTTAAATCTATCATCTGTCTTCAGTGTGAAGTTAAAATGAAACACATTTGAAAAAGAACTTCATTGCAGGTTCGTGGTTAAATATGATGTTGCATTGACAGGCTAAAATCATGAGTCGGACTTTTGGTGACTAGTTCTTGGATGCTAAGTGAAAGAAAGCATTCTTGTAAACATTTTATTCTAGATACAATTCTAGGCCTCTCTAAATAAGCAGGACTCTTAATACATTATTATGTGCTGAAGTCAAAATGCTAGCAATAGGGAGAGGAAGAGGGAGTGTCATTCGGAAGTACAGTTGTCATTTTGTTAGACTGAATATTTCTAGCCACCTCCTCACCACATAGTAGGGAACAATTTAACTTCCTCTATAATTCTGTTACTTTAGGACAGAGTTTCTCATCAACCTCAGCAACTTTAAGACATTTGGATTTTAACTCCCAGTTGGGGAATTTGCTAGTTGGGAATTGAATCAACATGCTTAAAGTTACTGAGGTTGATGAGAAACATTGTTCTAGGGACATGGTGGAAATTCAAGTCTCTCCCATCCTAGTAATGTTGGTAAGAGAAGACAGGTTGATTTAATCTCCAAGCAAATGTTGTGTCATGGTTCCGACAGATGAAACTCTTCAAAGAACTTTGAGGCATTGTTTACCTTAAAGAATCTTTATTCGAACAGCATAGCTTCGGCACATACATAAACAAAGCCAAAATCTGAATCCCCCTCCTCTTGGCACATAGTATCAAACACAATTCCCTCCTCTAATTAACAGTCATAAATCACATTCTCCAATTAGTTTGAAATGCAGGCTTTCCCTCCTGTTCTCCAATCTGGCCATTTCTTATCATCTCTTATTTCAAGCTCTGAATTCACACATCAGTACAATATTGTTATGTCTAACTAGCTCCCATCACATTCCTCCTCCTCCCCCAGCATCATGTAATTCTAAGAATAAAGCATAAGAAAGAAAATATGTTATCAAAGCAAGAACATCCAATGTTAGCAGTGTTGACATCTAGCTGAAGAAATATGAAAAAGGGCGGTGATGTTCTAGCAATTGGGAATATATATATATATATATATATATAAATTACATTAAAAATTGAAGAATAGCGATTCCTGGGTACATACATTTCAGTAAAAAAGGAAGCAATCACCAGGAAATATGTTGGTTCCTCTTTTTTGACTGAGTTCTTATGTTCTTCAATGTGTGCACTTATTCTTCTGTTGGTTTGTCCGATGTATGTGTTGGGACAAGCATGCCTGGGATTTCATATACTCCTTGATTTTCTAACTCAATTTTATCTTTGGGGTTTCTTAGGATAGTGGATATTTTTCTGTTTGTGCAGAATGCTGTTTTGATGTTGTGTTTATGGAGGATCTTACTGATTCTGTCTGTGGTGCCTTTTATGTATGGGAGGAGGGCTTTGCCGTTTTCTTGTTCTTTGTCTTGGATTTTAGTGGGGGTTTCTTTTTGGATTAGGTTTGTAATCTTATTTCTTTGGAAATATATATAAAACCATGTATGGATGTTGGTGTCACTCTCCAGCCTCTCTTATTTTTATGAGTTTTGTTGACAGTCTTTCTGTCTGTTTCCTACCTAGACCTAAAACTATACTGAGCACCAATGACTAGGGGTTGATCTACACTTCCTCCTACTGATGCCAGCATGAGGACGTGCCACTTACCATTGTGGGAGAGCAGAAATGAGTGATGTCATCCTCAATCTACTCCAAGTTGACTGGGAGAGTAACTACTGCCCAGATTTTTTAGTTCCATTTGAAAGGTAATATTTTTTTCCCTTTCCACGTGTACAAGCAGAAGACTTTGCTTGCTCAGCTTCATTCTGTCTCATGCAAATGCCTCCATTCTACTTTGCTGGTGTGTGCCATAGCAGATATATATGTCCCCTCCACTCCTAGAATCATAGAATAATAGAATTGGAAGGGACCTAGGAGGTTTTCTAGTCCAACCCCCTGTACAAGAAGGAGACACTATACCATTTCAGACAAATGGCTATCCAGTGTTTTTTTTGGGTTTTTTTTTTTGAAAGCCTCCAATGATGGAGCGCTCACAACTTCTGAAGGCAAGCTATTCTACAGCTGTTAGGGAATTTCTCCTTAGTTTTAGGTTGTTTGTCTCCTTGGTTAGTTTCCATCCATTGTTAGACATGACAATCCTGCCAACAATATCCATCCTCTGCCTTTGATGGTCATTTCCAACTGGGGTGGTTCACTGCCATGAAAACCTGGACATTTGGACTCTTCTTTCTTCTTTCTTCCGAGGTGGCTCAGCAGTTAGAGTGCAGTACTGCAGGCCACTTTAGCTGACTGTGTTCAGCAGGTCAGCGGTTCAAATCTCACCAGCTCAAGGTTGACTCAGCCTTCCATCCTTCCAGGGTAGGTAAAATGAGGACCCAGATTGTTGGGGGGCAATGTAAATATATATATACATTGCTTACTGGTGTACACCGCTTAGAGAGTGCTTGCACTTAAAGCGGTATATAAGTCTCATAAAATAAATAAATAAATAAATAAATAAATAAATAAATAAATAAATAAATAAATAAATAAATAAATATATTACTTAAAGTAAAACAAAATTTTCAGTAAATGGAATTGTGAAATACTGGCCAAATTTTTATTGTTGTTCCTTTTCATGCCTTTAGAGGTGAACTGCAAAATGCTGGCTATATTTTCATTTCGTTTTGTTTTGCTTTGTTTCCTTTAACGGGGTAAAATTGACAGAGTTCTGCCAAATTTCTCTTCCAGCCCCCGCAATTGGAAGAGCAATGAAATGGCAGCTATTCTTTTTCTTTTTCATTTTTTTAATCCATCCTCAAAAGACATGTCTTTAGAAGGGAAAGCAATTGCCATTGGCTTTCCTGATATGGGGCTGGAGGGGGAAAAAAGTAGGGAAATCTAGCAGTTAACAGCTGTGTAAACACCAAGCTGTTACTCTAGCAAAAGGGGAGAAAGGGACTGAAATGCAGAAATGGATTTCTTAAACCAAATTAATTTGCAGTGGTGTTATGCATGGGAGACAAGCAGCTGAAAGCTACATAAGGTTAAAACTTGGCCTTTCATAGTTTTATCTAGAACTGTATCCATTTGCATGCAGATTATAAATTCTACTTTTGAACTACTGTCCTTCCTTTTTACCTTCCCATTTAATAATTTGGATTTTTTTTAAAAAATTCAAAATTGATGTGTACTCAATCCCCATTATATGACCTTCCAAGGCCCTTCTGTCATTGACTACTGAAAATGGTTAGCTATTTTGATCAGGAAAATACCTGAAACCTGTCAAATAAGCATATTAGCAAAACAAAGAAATCTTAAAATCTGGCCTCAAACGTATCTGTATTCAGGGGTGAGGTAGCCTTGTCCGTTTTGCAAAATTAATGACCTGTCCCAAATGATGAGATTTCTGGCAACCATAGGTTTTCCCTGTTCTAACTAAGGAATAAAATGGAATAGGATTTAGCTGCTTGGTTGAATTAAGTAACATAATTCCTGCCAACAGGTGAGCTAAAAATATTTTTTTTGCTTCAGACTGATAACATAATTTTTCAATGATGGCACAGAATGCATTTTTTGTGTGCAACCTTTGGATAAATCACTCAGCTGATGACAGACTTTTGCCTACTTCTGCAAAAATTGGTTTGCAAATTTCACAACAGTCCAATAAAAATCAGAGAATTACAAAATAGAGAAATGTATCCAACATCCTAATATCCTCGGATGATCATTTATCACCCTGGTTGTATCTCACATCTTTATTGGAACTGGTGGACTGTTCTCAAGAATGACTCAAGTGCTTTTTTTTTTTTTTTAGACATGTTGAAATCCATTTATAAGCAGGTGTAATTATAGGAATGGCAAGATTATAACAATGAATTACATCAAGGGTTGGGTTATTTTGAAATAAGGGAATTATAAACAGACATCTCAAATGCTTTGGTACAGTGTGTAGTGGGGTGCCCCAGGCCTCTGTTCTGGGCCCAGTGAATGGTTGTAAGTTGAGGACTACTTGTAATTAATTTGCTTAAAGCAGCCCACCAACATTATAATTATTCCTTTTCCCATTGCTTGTTACTGATCAAGTGGGCAATTTCAATTGCCAATTAACTGTATAGCCAAGACGCAACCAGCTGCTTATCCTGGTGCCAAGAAGTGGTAGCTCCTTCAGTCCTCAAAGGTCAAACAACATGTGATTAGCCCCAGGGCTCTGTTCTGGGCCCAGTGCTCTTCAACATCTTCATCAACGACTTGGATGAGGGGATAGATGGGGAATTCATCAAATTTGCTGATGACACCAAGCTGGCAAGAATAGCCAACACTCCAGAAGATAAGCTTAAGATATAGGAGGATCTGGACAGACTTGAACACTGGGCACTATCTAACAAAATGAAATTCAATAGTGAAAAAAATAAGGTTCTACATTTAGGCAAGAAAAACCAAATGTACAGGTATAGTATTGGGGGTACCTTGCTCAATAGTAGTAACTGTGAGAGGGACCTCGAAGTCCTAGTTGACAGTCACTTAAATATGAGCCAGCAGTGTGCTGCAGCTGCCAAAAAGGCCAACATAGTGCTAGGCTGCATTAACAGAGGGATAGAATCAAGATCACGTGAAGTATTAATATCACTTTACAATTCCTTGGTAAGGCCACACTTGGAATACTGCATCCAGTTTGGTCACCACGATGTAAAAAAGATGTTGAGACTCTAAAAAGAGTACAGAGAAGAGCAACAAAGATGATTACGGGACTGGAGGCTAAAGCATATAAGGAACGGCTGCTGGAACTGGGTATGTCTAGTTTAATGAAGAGACGGACAAGGGGGGACATGAAGCAACAGATGGAAACTAATCAAGGAGAGAAGCAACCTAAAACTAAGGAGAAACTTCCTGACAAAACAATTAACCAGTGGAACAACCTGCCTCCAGAAGCGATGAATGCTCCAACACTGGAAGTTTTTAAGAAGAGACTGGATAGTCATTTGTCTGAAATGGTATAGAGTTTCCTGCCTGAGCAGGAGGTTGGACTAGATGACCTCCAAAGTCCCTTCCAACTTTATTATTATTATCGATCATCGCAGTCAGCCAGATGTTCAGACTGGATTTGGCATTTTGTCTACCTATCGAGTCCATACCCAGGACCTGGGATAGGCAGATGTGGATGTTTGATGGTATTACAGATATCGTCGCAGGATGGAAGCAGTTCCTAGTAAGGCCGCCTTTTGCAATTGACTAGGAACTGCTTCCATCCTGCGACGATATTATTATTATTATTATTATTATTATTATTATTATTATTATTATTAGTATAAAAAAATGAAATGAACAAAACAGTTAATGACAAGCAAATGATAATTATTTAGTTGTTGCATGGTATCATAGATATTGGATAGGTTTGACATGTTCAGGAAACATAAAACAACAGGTCAATGGTAAGGTAATACCCTGAGAAATAATATAAGTTATTTATTGTGGCCAAAAATAAAAAGCCAAAGTGCGTAAAACTGTTAATGACAAGCAAATGATAATTACATAGTTGTTGCATAGTATCACAGATGTTAGATACATTTGACATGTCCAGGAAATATGAAATAGTTCAGTAATACTCTGAGAAATAGTATTAGTTATTTATTGTAATCAAAAATAAAAAGAAGAAATGCATAGCACTTTTAATGACAAGAAAATTATTATTTAGTTGCATAGTGTCATAGATGTAGGATAGGTTTGACATGTTCAGGAATTATGGAACAACACTGGTTCATTGGTAAGAATACTCTGAGAAATAGTATTTATTGTGGTTAAATAATGTCAATTTCAAGAAAGATTAAAAACAGACAATCTGACTGTACACATTCTGCAGACAATATAGCAGAACTTAGGAAAAAGAGAGAGAAGTCATTCTGGTAGTAGAACAGAACAAATCTCAGTGTCCTGGAAATTAACTGTTAATGGAAACATATAACATGTGCAACTGTCCCTATAGAGAACATAATACAGGAAAATGACTATGGTTTCAATTAGATCCAGCTTACATGGATATAGCTGCTTTTTATATGGAATTTTCTTATATTTACCTTCCAGTGTGGTGGTTGGCAACATGTTAAATGTGCTGATGTCTTCAACAGTTGCTGGAATTGGGTATGTCTAGTTTAATGAAGAGAAGGATGAGGGGGGACATGATAGCAGTGTTCCAATATCTCAGGGGCTGTCACAAAGAAGAGGGAGTCAAGCTATTCTCCAAAGCGCCTGAAGGCAGGACAAGAAGCAACAGATGGAACTACTACTACTACTACTACTACTACTACTACTACTACTACTACTACTACTACTATAACTTGTTTTCCAAAGGACCAGAAGGCAAGACAAGAAACAATGAATGGAAACTAACCAAGGAGAAAAGGAACCTGGAATTAAGGAGAAACTTCCTAACAGTGAGAACAATTAATCAGTGGAACAGTTTGCCTTCAGAAGTTGTAGGTGCTTCATCACTGGTGGTTTTTAAGAAAAGACTGGACAGCTATGTGTTTGAAATAGTACAGGGTCTCCTGCTTGAGCAGGAGGTTGGACTAGAAGACCTCCAAGGTCCCTTCCAACCGTATTCTGATCAATCGATTTCAAGCATTTAATTTAACTTATATATCTAGCGGTACTGAAAGTAATAAATTGAATACCTAGACCAGGGGTAGGCAACCTTGGCTCTTTTATGACTCGTGGACTTCAACTCCCAGAATTCCTGAGCCAGCATGGCTCAGCTTGGAAACCTCTCCCTTTCCCCCTCAGCATGGCTGGCTCAGGGATTCTGGGAGTTGAAGTCCACGAGTCATAAAAGAGCCAAGGTTGCCTACCCCTGACCTAGACAGATTCCTCTTATCATACAAAATTGCACATTTTGCTCCTTCCTTTTTGAGTTTCTGGCCCAAAATGTGCCTTGTGTTCTGCAAAATGTATTCTGATTCAAAAATAGTTTGGAATTAAGTGATAGCATCTAGCATAATCTTACTGTTTATATGCAAAAGGCTTATATGATGATAATGGGCAGGTATATCCCTTCAAACTTTTTACTTTTTGTTATGATTCACTGTAGTTATATACAACATATTCTAAGGATCCTTGCAGTGCATTCAAGATACTATATATAAAAAAAGAAGCAACGATTGTAAATAACTTCTGTTGTTAAAAAAAAAAATCACTATCTGGAGTTTTACTACTTTTATTCTGTTTGGCCAAAGTAGCAATTTGGGCACACAATAGTAGTGTCTATAATAGAATAGAGCCTATTTCAATCTGTGAACCAGATAAAGACAACTCAGATTCTGAACACACAAAGCCTGGAGGGGTTCTGTTGAGTCCGTGGCGGGAAGCAGACACGAGAAGCAGTTGAAGTTCTCAGTTTTCTTTATTCTGCGTTCAGCTTACAAGTAGATGGCTTCAGCAGCTCCCAAAACCTCCCAACTTCTTATATAGACATTTCCCGGGTAAATGCGATACTTTTCCCGCGCCAGCACCCACGCATGCGCATGGTGCTGGCGACAGCCTGTCTGGTCCCGGGCAGCTTTGCACCTGCCCAGGACTGCCTGCAAACGCCCGAGCCGTTTGCAAGGCTCGGGACATAACACCCCTTTCCCCCGGGCTAAAACTACTACCAACATATAATCATTTATTTTATGCAGTGTTCTGCTTCTCAGTGCTCCTATCGTTACCTGGCTTTTGTTTAGCCAGCAATGTTATGTAATCCTCTAAGTATTTAGGAGACTTCTTTGCTCTCTGTGACCTTCTCAGCTCTGGGTTACTAGCATGAGTTCCCTGACTGGAGGGAGATGTGAGCCTGTTCTCCTTATTTTGCCTTGGTGCCTTCCAAGGACTGTGCCCCGCTGCCTGGCCTGCTTGCTCGCCCACCGGGCTCGTCAGGCCAGGGCTTCTGTCACTTTGTGACCTGGTTGACCTGCCTAGCTGTAGACCCTCGGGCCCCTTGAAGTGATAGCCACTGCTGGGCGTCTCTGTTGAACCTCCTAGGTCCATCCAAGACCTGTCAGGAGGCTGTCCATTCCCTGAACCCCGTTCTGTGTCCGGGCTTGTGTGGGTTTCTGTACTTTCCCAAAACTCAGTTACTCCCTGATTTGGGCTAGAGGTGTTGTAGTCGGGACTTGGTTCCTCGACCACCTCCCTGTATGTTTGACCCCCTGTAGGATTTGGGGTAAGGTCAGGCCAACCTTGGGGATTGTGTGCCAGCTCTCTTGCGGGGAATGATTTGTTGGGATGCCCCCGGGTATCCTCCGTGACTGGAGTGCTGTGTGATGTGTGTGGAAAGTGAGTATGCCCCCGGGGTGACTCCCTGGCTGGAGTAGGCGTGGATGCCTGGTAATTAGGTAGGCTCATAGAATTCTTGTTCGGAGCTCTCGCGGAACCCTGGGATGGGCCGTTTGTAGCTCCATCAGTGGAGATGGGCAGCAGCTCGTGCCCTTCCCTTTGCTCCAAAGGGTCCCCCTCCCCCCCTGGAAAAGACCCAGGAGTCTCATCTGAAAGTCCCGCCTAGGGCGGAGTTGGTCGATGTGCCGACGCAGGACACGACCGTTGTCCAGGGCTACCTCGTAGGAGAGAGGACCTGTGACCCTGGAAATAGAAGCGGGGACCCATGTATGACCAGGCCCGTAATTGCGAGCCCAAACCGGGGCACCCACAAGTAGTTGTCTAGGTGCCCTAGGATGTGAGGTAGATGAAGGCAGTCTGTCCGGATGCAACCGGTCAAGTTTAGTAGTAAGTTGACGCCCCCAACGAAGTTCAGCTGGGCTTCTCCCTGTAGAAGTGGACGGTGTGGTGCGATAAGAAAGGAGAAAGTCAGCCAACCTGTGATGCCAGTCCCCGTAGGTGAGTCTTTTCAATGCGTCCTTTGTGATGCGCACCATACGTTCAGCCATACCGTTGGTGGACGGGTGGAAGGGTGCAGACGTGGCATGACGAATCATGTTTGCCTGTAAAAAAGCTTGGAATTCGGAGGAAGTGAATTGAGGGCCGTTGTCGGACACAATGACATCTGGCAGCCCGTGTGCAGCAAAAATCCCCCTCAGTACCTGAATAGTCTTTGCAGTGGTG
This sequence comes from Crotalus tigris, assembly GCF_016545835.1. NCBI lineage: Eukaryota > Metazoa > Chordata > Lepidosauria > Squamata > Viperidae > Crotalus > Crotalus tigris. The sequence continues at coordinate 594,018 of NW_024097207.1, read as the reverse complement.
GTGGATGAGACAGGTACAACCTCAAGCCATTTCGAATGGCTGTCAACAAGGACCAAGAAGAACTGGCCCTGAAAGGGTCCAGCGTAGTCAATGTGCACCCTAGACCATGGGGACTGTGTTTCCTCCCATCTATGCACGGGAGCTTGGGGCATCTCTGGGCGAGATCGTTGGCACAGGTGGCATGCATGCACCTTAGCCTCAATATCTTTATCTAAACCAGGCCACCACAAGTGGCTGCGCGCAAGAGCCAGGATGACCCTCGTGGAGGGATTCTAAGACCCTAGTCCTCATTGAGGTGGGAATGACAACTCTGTTTCCCAAAGCAGACAACCCTGAGAAAGGGACAGCTCGTTCCTTTTGGACCAGAAACTCTGAAACTCAGGACTAGGGCAGTGCTCAGGCCAACCAGACAAAACCCAGGAACGGACACGTGAAAGTGTGTGATCTGTACCTGATTCAGCGGCAACATCCCTGGCACTAAGAGGGAGCTCGGGCAAGGCTTGGATTGATAGAATGTTGACAGCTGGCGCAGGGTCAGCTTCTACTACTGGCAGAGGCAATCTACTGAGGCCATCAGCATGGCCCATTTCTTTTCCAGGCTTGTGGAGTAAGGAAAAATCATATGCAGACAAAAAGATAGACCACCTAAGCATTCTAGGGGAAATGATTTGGGGAGTCTGCTTACGTGTGGTAAACAGTCCCAGCGAGGCTTATGGTCAGTGAAGACCGTGAAGTGCCTGCCATATAGAAAGTCATGGAATTTTTTAATTCCAGCAACAACAGCCAGAGCCTCCCTGTCTATCTGAGTGTAGTTGCGCTCAGCAGAAGACAATGTTCTGGAGTAATATGCAACAGGAACCTGAGTTCCATCAGACCTGAGGTGGCTCAGGACAGCTCCAACCACGTAAGGGGACGCATCACAAGCGATGCACACAGGAAGAGACTCGTTGAAATGTGCAAGTACACTGTTAGAAGTGAGCAAAGCCTTGACTTTGTTAAAACAACCCTCATGCGTTTGTGACCACTGCCACACTGCTTGCTTGTCTGTGAAGAGGCTCAGCTACACTAGCTTTTTGTGGAAGAAAAGAATGTAGAAATTCAGGAGGCCCAGGAAGGCCTGAAGTTCGGCCTTGGACTTTGGCCTAGGTGCTTCTAAAATAGCAGTCAGTTTGGATTCAGCAGGGTGAATCCCAGCAGCATCAATTTTGAACCCCAGAAATTCAGTAGAAGGCACCCCAATCAGGCATTTGTCTTTTTTGAGCTTGAGGCCTGATTTCCTGAATCTTAACAGAACAGCTCTTAGCCTTTCAGCTAGAATGTGTGTGGAGTCTCCTGCAATTAAGACATCATCAAAGTAGGGGCAAACCCCCGGTATGCCCCGCAGTGTGTTTTCCATTACGCTTTGGAAAATCCCAGGAGCGACATTCACTCCAAACTGCAGCCTTTTTACCTTAAAGGCTCCCTGTGGGTCACAATGGTCTGAGCTATAGCAGCATCATCATCAACAGGCAGCTGTTGATACGCTTGAGCTAGGTCAAGCTTTGCAAAAACGCGCCCCCCTTGAGGGAGGCCAGAATATGACTGACCACAGGAACAGGATAGGCATGTTGCTGCAATGCCTTATTCAGAGTGCATTTGTAGTCAGCACAAATGCGAATGTCCCCATTTGCCTTTAGAGGCGTGACAATGGGGGTCTCCCAAGGACTGGAATCAACAGGTTCTAGGATTCCCTGTTGAATCAGTTTGTCTAACTCAGTGTCAATTTTACTCTTTAAAGCAAAAGGGACCCTTCTTGCTTTAATTCTAATGGAAGTGACAGTGGGGTCTAGCTTTAAGGACACAGGGGGTCCTTTGAATGTGCCCAGCTGGGGGCTGAAAACATCTGCAAATTCTTTGCAGACTTCCTGTAGGTCGAGTGTTTGTAAACTGTTGAGTCCTGTGACGTGTATCCCCAGGGCCTCAAACCAATCGAGTCCTATGAGACTCGTTCGTTCACCCCCTACTACTAATAAGTCTAGTGGACCTTCAAAACTCTTGTATTGCACGTTAAGGGTGGCCTCCCCCTTAACACACACTCTTGAAATTTGAAAATCTGTTAACACAATGTCAGAAGGCCTTAACTTGGCCTGAGTTCCACTACCGGAACAAATCTTCCTAAATGTATGCAAGGAGATAATTGAAAAGGCAGACCCTGTGTCTAGTTCCATAGATAATGGAACCCCTTGTAGCTTCACCTTGAGTGACAGCTTTTTCTTAATGGGCTTGTGTGTGCCTGTCCTACGGATGCTTCTTCGCGAAGCGCAAAACCCTACCCTATTCTGGCTGGGGATCTGGTACCTTTCAGGCGCAGTTCTTCCTGAGGTTGTACCTTTCGTCGGCCCAGACACACAGCTGCAATGTGTCCTTGTTTGCCACATGCCCGGCAGGTAGCGGAGCGGAACTTGCAGTCGGTTCTCCTGTGGCAACCTCCACAGCCGATGCACTTGAGCGGAGCTGAAGAGCTTCCCTTCTGTTTTTCTTCCGTCGTGGGGTGGAGACGGTCGACTTCCTCGTCCGGATCCTCCTCAGAGTTCCTTTGGGCGTCTTCCTGGTGCACGGATGCAACCTCTGGACTGTTTCTGATCGGCCGCATGTTCTTGACAGCGCCGCCTGCTGCTTCTTCTGCGGTGACTTCCCTTAAGGCATCTTGGTAGGACAATTCTTCTTTAGCGAAAAGTCTCTGTTGTAGATCTCGATGCCTTAACCCGCACACAAATCGGTCCCTCAGTCGTTCTTCGAGGTCTTTGAACTCGCAGTGCTTGGCGGCCTTCCGTAATGCGGCGATGAATTCTTTGGCCGACTCACCGGGCCATTGATCCCTCTGCTCGAAGGTGTGGCGCCATGCGATGACGGACATCTTGGGGTGGAAGTGCTCCTTCAGTAGCTTCTTCAGATCTGCGTAGCTTACAGACTCTACTGGAACAGGTGCTGCAAGGTTTTCTGCGATGTCGAAGGCGTCTTGGCCGCAAACACAAAGCAGGGTGGCAGCCTTCAAGCTCTCTTCCCTCACTTGGTTTGCCTTGAAGTAGTTCTCCACCCTGGCTACGTATGACTCCCACCGCTCTGGATGTGAGACGTCGAATTCCGAAAGCCTTCCGATTTTCGCCATCTTCAGGAGACGGGTCTATCAGCCAGCCTACCCCCGAATGCGCACTGGATTGGCGGGTAGCTGCCGAGTCGACGCCGTTCCGCCGCTCAGGACTCACTTGGGTAAGCTTACACTTCTTCCTTTCCAGGCGGTGTAAGGCAATCCCATCCTCGTCGCCAGTGTTGAGTCCGTGGCAGGAAGCAGACACGAGAAGCAGTTGAAGTTCTCAGTTTTCTTTATTCTGCGTTCATCTTACAAGCAGATGGCTTCAGCAGCTCCCAAAACCTCCCAACTTCTTATATAGACATTTCCCGGGTAAATGCGATACTTTTCCCGCGCCAGCACCTGCGCATGCGCACGGCGCTGGCGACAGCCTGTCTGGTCCCGGGCAGCTTTGCACCTGCCCAGGACTGCCTGCAAACGCCCGAGCCGTTTGCAAGGCTCGGGACATAACAGGTTCAATCTATTCACCAGGAAAAATAGGCGAAAATATGCTCTGAAATGGGGTGATAAGTCTTCAAAATAAGGTTGCTGATAACAGTTCTTGCAGGCAGCTCTCGTGTCCATTTTCTTTGTTTGCAGCAGATATTTTTGTGGACTTTTCTACAGGATTAAATTAAGCCAGATTTTTCCTACAGGAAGCCCAGACATAGCTCTGTTGTAAGGCATATTGCAGATTGCCAGTATCACTAATTAAAATGGTGAATGAGAAGGTGAAACAAGAATGTTCTTCTGTTTAAGATCTTGGAGAACCAGACAAGCCAGAACTGAGATATTTGCAAGTCATGAAAAAAGTTGGTGTTGGCTGAAAGATCAGCAAAATGACGAGTGGTGTGTCACATTACATGACAGGAAGCAAATGAGGGAATTCTTTTATCTTAAGGAAGAAAC